>NW_013666948.1:63573-73278 GCF_000517525.1 Limulus polyphemus
TAAACGAAAACCTCTCCCCGAGCATTGACTATTATATTATTTCCCTGTTACTGTTCCCATTTTCATTAAAAGGCGTAAGATGACAATCTATCTATATACTACTAAAACTCTGAGATTGTTTGTTTGTTTGCTTATTTTCTCAGTCAAAAAATCATTCACACTACTGTTCGCGCTCTTTACGAAACTTCATCGGGCCGTTTTTCGGGTCACTTTTATGAAATTTTCTAGCATGAGTAATTTTACATCACACTACCGTTCGCGCTCTTTACGAAACTTCTTCGTTCAAATCTATTTCCCTGTCAATGTTCCCATCTTTATTAAAAGGCGTAAGATGACAAAAACAAGATGTTGAAGAATTTCTCAATAAGGTGCCTTGGTTATGGTAGGTAATTCGAAGAAAAATAAAGTGTTACTGTTTCTTATTTGTAGAAGGTTTAATAGGAAAGATCACAACATAACGAATTAATTCATCACAATACCTGAAAACTCTGACTTCACTTTTTTGAAAAATGAAATGGTCTTTACTTTTTTAAATTATCTCAAAATAAACCTTCATTTCGGTGCAAGATTGAAATTAGCTTGAATTCTTCCTAACCACTGAATAGTGGGTGACCCACCGGGTCACTGGTTGTCTAGTTTATAGTTCTAATTATACGACATTTATATCTTTTTCCGAGTTCTCAGGAGTAATAATAAATGTAATGACTTTTCGACTGTTAAAAAATTTGCTTATTGACGGTACAGAATATATTATTTTCTTCGAGAAAAAAAAGTTAACAATATATAATCTTTCGTGCAAAAGCAGTCATGATACACACAGATTAAAACCTGACGACTGTTATTAATAAGCAACGTCCGCCATTCCCTTCGCTTACAGTAGACTAACTAAAAACAAAATTGTCCGTGGGTAAAGAAGCAAATCTCTTACTTCCTGTTGTAGCTTACTGTACATGCAAAAAACATCCGACATCACAACGTTTATTGTTACAGCAAATAGTCTACGGTATACATCTCTAATCATTACCCGCCTGCTAGTATTTATGGCTGTATTTTGTCTACAGTCTTCTTTGCTTAACCCTTCAACTGCGGTTGACATCATATGATGTTAGCGTAGACGACTGCGGTTGACATCATATGATGCAAACATTTTGCACGCAACATTCTAAATGTCCCGCTGCAAAAATTCGCGAATCTTTGCGTATGGGGTTGTAGGCAGATTTACACAAGTCGCTGCTCATTACCCGCCTTCTAGTGTTTATGTCTGTACTTTATCTACAGTCATTATGTTTTATTGTAGTTGTAATCGATATTAGATTCTCAGTTTTCACTTAGCATATAATTAACTTTCTGAAGTTAGATTTCATTAGGCATTACGTATACTATAATTTTCCACAAGTTGGTTTGATTAATGTTTTGATTTCTATTAACTCTTAATAAATAATAATTCAGCCCATTACTATCCACCTACATTCTCTATAACCTATGGTATTTTTAATTTAAATTTTATTTTGCCAATGTCTATATTTTATTATATATTATTTTACGACGAAGACTGAGTACTCCAGTCATATCCATGTCTGTAGATTTTATGAAATAAAGCTCAATGCTTGAAAGGTCCACCTATGTCTCAGTGATGTCTCACTTCTAGGTGTTCATCGAAGTCACTAGATTTTCGTGACGTCATCTAGGTATTCTATCTCACTTGATTTGGGATTATTAAGTTAAACATTTGGGTGAACTCTTCATACTTTTATTAAGAGGTATGAAATAAAACATTTGACAAACGGTTATCAGTCTAAAGAGTAAACTTCTTTTCAAAGTTGTCTGAAAGTCGATGAAGGTAACAGCCTGTAAACTGGATACCCACGTATACATATCTTTTAAAACCTCTTCTGTAATGTAAATTGTTATTTATATGAAGAAGAAATATTGTAATTAAGCGTTATCTTTATACTTACTGAATAAACGTAATTTACACTCAACAAACATACATATAGAAACAATCACTATAAAGAAAAGTAAATGATATTTATAATGATTTCTCGGATGCTTTAAAAAAATGACCACGTGATAATGAAAATTTTAAGAAGTAGAGAAAAACAACAATTATAGTGAATTCGCTACCCTCACCCCTCCTTCAAAAAGTGCAACACTTTTATCGTTGCTCTAGGATACTGAGGAATATGAAGTGGAAAATAGAAGTCGGCCAGAAGTAAGAGACTGGACTTAAATGTGACTAGTTTCTACAATAAAAAAAAGACTGAGTTAAAAATAGTATTATTCCACATGAAGAAGTACCGGAAATCTGATGTATGGCGTGGCTACAGCTGTAGGAACACTGACGATGGATAAAGATGTGTAACTCTTCCTGTCCTTACTTTTCTTCCTAGCAACCACAAAATTGATCTTCCAGATACATTCTAATCATAATAGGTTTTTGTTTTCTTGTGTACTGATTTATGGCATTACGTTCAGCTTCTAACACAGAATTGGTTTTGTTAACTTGTTCTGATCTACAGGTTCAGCTTACTTTTTAAATGCTAATCTAGTCATGCAATAAGAATAATCTGTATATCTGTACACTTTAGTAAAATCTACATAGGAAAAGCACAACAGACTCGTTCGTCATTTAGGATGTAGGGGTCAGCTGGTTCTCGCGACTCGCTTTTCCTGCTGATGACTAAACCTGACTAGTTTTAAATGCTAATCTAGTCATGCAATAAGAATAATCTGTATATCTGTACACTTTAGAAAAATCTACATAGGAAAAGCACAACAGACTCGTTCGTCATTTAGGAAGTAGGGGTCAGCTGGTTCTCGCGACTCGCTTTTCCTGCTGATGACTAAACCTGACTAGTTTTTTAAGATAACCATATACCATGTTTGGATATTCTTCCAATTACTCGTCTCAGTCTGCACCCATTTCTCTGAATAAGCAAGCACAACATTAACCTAACAAATTACACTAAGATTAACGATACCACACACACACACAAATAACTTGTCCAACAGTTGATCACATAAAAAAGCACCACTGTGTCATAAAAAACAAACAGACAAAAAAAAAAAAGGTGACAAGTCATATTGGAACTATACTACAGAATGCTAAGGTGTTACGAAATTAGAAATCTCGAAGCCGCAATTAAACGCCACGAAACTAAACCCACTACAAGAAACTAAGTCAGATGTTGCTTTAATCATTCTAAATAAAACTGTTAATTGAAATTTATCACAAATGTCACTTGACTAAAAATCAAAAATAAGATCAACTATTTGATAAGACAACAATCAGTGAAGAAAGATATCAATGATATTTACACCATCTGATTTTGGGTCCATGTTGGCGAGGCACGGCATGGCCAGGTGGTTAGAGCGATTGACTTGCAATCTGAGGGTCGTGGGTTCGAATCCCCGTACCATGAAACATGCTCGCCCTTTCAGCCGTCGGGGCGTTATAATGAGACGGTCAATCCCACTATTCGTTGGTAAAAGAATAGCCCAAGAATTGGCGGTGGGTGGTGATGACTAGCTGCCTCTCCTCTAGTCTTTCACTGCTAAATTAGGGACGGCTAGCGCAGATAGTCCTCTTGTAGCTTTGCGCGAAATTCAAAACAAACCAAACCATGATGAAACTTTGTAGGATGGACGGCAACAGCCTGTTGTAGAAACACAAGTGTAGAGGACGACGTTTTGAAAGTCTTTCGTCTTCAGGTCAGTGTGTCTATGGCAGCTATTTTGGTGTTACGTTAATAGTTTAGAGAAAAACTATTAATCACGAAGGGTGTTCGAAAATTAGCAATCCTCCTTCACGCTGCAGGAGGTTAAAGATTAAAAGTTTGTAGAATGGTCATCGTTTTAATTAGGCTATGTGGGCGAAAAACTGAATTAAAAGAAGAGAATATATATATATATATATATACATATACACACACACATATATAAGGTCAGTGTTTGTAAGGCGTTGTCGGTCTTTATTGTATTCTGGTGAATTGTGGAGAGCGTGTTATGATTGGTTGGTATATCTCTGTTTCTGATTGGAGGAGAAATTTCCCGTAGATTAAACCAATAGTAACCACAGGTTACTCACCTTTAAGCAGGAATCTCTGTTTAGGGAAGGTTTAATTGTGTTAATAAAAAATGATTCTTTAATTTTTCTTGTCTTCCAAACGGGGCACTCCCGTTTCCCCCCACACCAAACTCTTAGGCACTGGATCTATAGATCCCAGCCATGGCACTTGGATCCACTGATCCCCGCCAGGCCCCGTAAAGGCCCGCTTGCTTCGGTTTATTTCAATACTTTGTCAACAGTCGTTCGCGACTTGTTTCTTCTGCAATAACAATCTGCCTCTGCTATGCCTTCGCCTTCACTTCCGCCCACTCGCCTCAATATTACCACCAGTGCATGTGTGTATATAGGTTCATGCATTGAATTTTGATTTATGTATATATATATAATTTTTTTAAACTATTTTTTTTCGCCCACTTGGCCCATCAGAACGATGACCACTTTACGAACTTCTAATCTTTAACTTCGACCAGGGTGAAGGAGGATTGCTAATCTTGGTGATTAATAGTTTTTCTCTAAACTTTACACCAAAATAACTGCCATAAGCCATAGACTCGTCTTCCAAAATTTGTCTGTGTCGATTATTCTAGATTTTCCCAGTTTATTTTGTGTCCAGTTGACATGGCGTGTTCTGCAATGGTTGGATATTGTGTTTTCATGAGTACTGTACTGTCTTTACGTTCTTATATTCTTCTCGCGAGTCTTCTTCCCGTTTCTCCAATGTATGTTTCTTTGCAGGAACACGGAATTTCATAAATGACGTTTTTGTGTTTCTCATTGGTAGGTTGCTGTTTGTTTTTTACCAGAATGGACCTTAATGTCTTGTAGAAGTTCTACCAGACGTCTATGTTGAATTTCTTGGCAATGAGTTTGAGTTTTTCACTGACATTTTGCAGGTAGGGGAGGTAAATGGTAGTAGTGGTAGTGTTTTTTTGATCTTCTCTTTCTGTTGTAGTTTTCTTCAGGGAGTTTCTGGTGAAGAAGGAGGTGTAACCATTCTTATAAACCCTCTACGATCTTTAGGCGTTCTGTTTCGATGGATGTCTTATCGCAAATGTTTTCTGCTCTCTTGTTTAGGCATTGAATTATACTACATTTTATCGACGTTCGATGATAGGATTGGATGTGTAGATATCTGTTCGTGTGGGTGGGTTTTCTGTACACAGTTGTGGGGATTTTTCTCTCTTATAGAAGAAACAGATTGTCTAGCTATGGTATCACCACTCTCTCCAATCCTAGCAGACATTTTCATGGAAGACTTTGAAGAAAGAGCCCTCTCATCGACACCAAGTTTCTACAGACGTTATGTTGATGACACATTCGTTATTTGGCCCCACGATCATGAAAACCTACCGGCCTTCTTAGAACATCTTAATTCCGTAGACAAAAAAATCCACTTCACCATGGAAGTAGAGGAACAAAACAGCCTACCACTTCCAGACATACTCTTCAGCAGACAACTAGTACCACTTGACTTGTTTGTGTACTTTTATTGCAACATTTATTTTGTTTTGGATACTTTTTATAGCAATTCAACGAATAGCCAAAGATCCCCACTTTCCATTATTTTTTTTTCATGTTTATTAACAATGTTAACGCCATTGGCGTAGGGGGGGGGGGGGGTCAAGGGGCAATTGACCCCCAACTTCTGGACCAAATAGTTTTTCGGGCAAAAGCTCCGTATATATCTATAACTTTTACATTTGCAAATTGATTATGCCTTTTCAGAAAATATATTACTCACACGTGACATTTTAACTTGCACCTTTTTAACCCTTTAGCACCGTAAGGTTTCACATGGAAGTCATTGGAACCTTTTTTTTTTTTCAAGCGACTTTAAACCTTACAGTACATGATTTTAAGGTCGATTTTGCATTTTCGGGCAAAACTTGCTTGCCTACCCGGTCAAAATCAAGCCCCTACGCCTATGGTTAATGCCAACATAATTTGCAATTTTACTGACTCGTTAGTATACGTTAAATAGTAATTATGTTACAAAATTTGCACTAAACTTGTAATAAATTAGTAATGTTATCAACTAGTACAGGCATGAGTAAATACGATATTGTTTAATATTGTTATTTTTTATTAGTCTGTTACGTTTTCTTTTCCAATAAACTTGAAATTATTGGTATTTACAGAAGAAAAAGGTTGTTTCTAGTTTATAAGACTTTGTGTAAGCTTTAATAAAAAAACAAAATAAACGCACGAGATCTAATTACCAATGTTGCTAAAAGTTCGTCCTTTCGTAAACATGTCCACGTATTAGTTCCCATAGCAATCATCATTCTTATGTGAAACTTTACAATTATAACAGTCTTTGAGGGATGGTTGCATAACCCACACGGGTATCGAAACCCGATTTCCTGAAAAAATATGGTTTGTTTGAAGTTAATCACAAAGCTATACAAAGGGCTATCTGTGTTCTGTCCACCACAGGTATCGAAACCCGGTTTCCTGAAAAAATATGGTTTGTTTGTTTGAAGTTAAGCACAAAGCTACACAAAGGGCTATCTGTGCTCTGCCCACCAAGGGTATCGAAACTCGGTTTCTAACATTTTAAGTCCGCAGACATCCCGCTGTGCCACTGGGGGCAAAAAAAATGGATGGGGCGCTGTGCCTAATACTTTCGTACATTTCACAGATGAAACAAATACACACTGAACAAAAATTTACACTTACAATCCAACGTCCATTACAGTCATTACCCAGCTGATTAAAGAATAGACCTATATGACCACAGATTTACTCTAACTAAAAGCTATTCACAAAAAAACAGAAATTATTACCCGTTTATCACTTCTTCGCCCTACATCTATGTAGAGCTGTAAGCCGTTAATCGGAAATAGGGATCCCAGTAAGTCCGATCTAAATAGTTTAAAACAAAATCAAGGCCCTACCTTGAATTTTCCCTGTGTCCCAGTGGCCCGCTCCGCCCATACCCACAAGCGTATCTTCACAATTTTAACAGTCTTTGCGGGGCTGTTACATAACCCACATACGTATCCTTATAAGCTATATTTTTAACGTTATAAATCAGATGTTAGCTAAAGGGATCTGGGATCTTAATGGTAATGTTAAGATCGGAAAGTAGAAATGTACTAAAGCCGATATAACACAGTGAAATCGAAAACAAAAGAAGGGATTTTTTTTTATTTACACACACACACACAAACAAACAAGAGGGAATCCTCATTAGCCGCAGCTGTAGTTAGATCTCAAATCAGTCAAGAGATTGAGATATAAGCTAAAAATTTGTACTAGAAGAAACTCAGGGCCATTCTATGAGCCGCAGCTAAAGAAAAGGCTAACGTTGAATAGATGTTTTAATGTTCATCAGAGAAAGGGGATCTCAGTCTGAAAGGTTGTAAACATTAACACATCTATTTAACATTTAACATGTGTGTGTGTGTAATTTAAGTTTTCCCTTTTATTTTATTCTAGATAGAAAACCTAATACATTCAAAGGATGTGACGTAAAGTCCTAGTATACTTGAACGTAGCTTATATAATGACTTCTGTAAGGTGTTACTTAGTTAGTTGAGCTAGACCGAAATGAGTTATTTCACGAGTGAACCTGATTTTAACTATCACACTGCTCTGTAGATGTTACAAGTAAGTTGATTTTCACGTTGTGCAGTTAGAAAGATTAAAAACTTAGGCCTACAAGTTACAACAATGTTCAGAGCTTGTAATAACATCAAAACAAGAAATAAATTTGTTTTAGTTTAAGTGGATTGGACATTGTATTATTTCCACCTGATAATTTTAAATAACCCGCAAAGAAAGAACCATGTCCTAACAGCATCTTCACAATTATAACAGTCTTTGAGGGATGGTTACAGAACCCACAAGCGTGTTTTCACAATTATAATATTCTTGGAGAGATGGCTACAGAACCCATAAGCGTGTCTTCACCATTATTAGAGCCTTTAAGGAATGGTTACAGAACCCATAAGTGTGTCTTCACAATTATAACAGTCTTTTAGGGATGGTTACAGAACTCACAAGCGTGTTTTCAGAATTATTACAGTCTTTGAGAGATGGTTACAGAATCCGCATGCGTATCTTCACAATTATCACAGTCTTTGAGGGATGGTTACAGAATCCGCACGCGTATCTTCACAATTATAACAATCTTTGAGGAATGGTTACAGAACCCACTAGCGTAGCTAAAACATATCTACTTTTGAACTACGTTTCTTAAGGCTACATAAAAGATAGTTAAGTGTTTAAAAACACGTAACAACTTCCATCGCTTATTTCTGCTATAATCGTCCCCATCTCTACATCCTCTCGCACGTAAATCTCACATCAATGTATCTACGTCCTCTAACTTAAAAGTAACATTGTTGTCCTCAACTGTGCGCTGAAAACTAATTAACATGTGATTGTTTTAAAAAACATAAAAGAAAACACACACACACACACACACATACATATATATGGTGACAGCAAAATTCGCTCCTGATAATTACATGTATATATATATCCGTTTTAATAATGAGTCCTTGAAACACAGTTTTTCAATATATGGGAGTCAACATCGTGGGAGACTAACACTGGTTTCTTACAGTAGCTAATACATCAAATGATCATGGTATATTTGCATTTGTTTCTCCTTGGTGTGAATAAAATCACTGATGTATAAACGTTTAAAAGTGTTATAAGAGATACGTCATATACCTTAGATGCATTTTTTAATGGTGACGTAAAATTTAGAATAGTTCAACGAGCTATTTACATGCATTTTTAGTACGTTTCGAAATGTTAACTCAAACCTGATCTGCGCCGTCTCTAAATAATTACAAATGAATTAATTATGCAATCATATGTAAGTCGTTAATCTAAGCAAAATAGATAAAATAGTTTATTACCAGTTCCTTATTCGTTTCATAGAATAATGCTGGACAAATTCGACAAAATTCACACAATCTTTATTACAAAACAGACAAAAAAAAAGGAACGTACTTGCGCACACGAAAAGACAGTCACTTCTACTACATTGTGATTAGCTCCACAGCTTTCTTTCCCAGTCTTACTAAACACGTGATCTTAAATTCAACTGGTAAGCTCCGTTTTTTTTTTGTTTTTTTTCGTTTTTGTTGTTGTTTTGTCCAATCGAAAGCATCACATCGTGATTTTTGTTTTTCCACAGAATTGCTCGACTGTAAAATTCAGTCAACGTCAACTCGGCCAGCATAGAATATTACAGTCAATATTACTAATTAATAATATCTACATGCTTTATATTATTATTACAATATCATCTTGGACAGAACAGACAATATCTGCTACAGAGGACAAAGAAACAAAGCAACTAGAACAAGGCAATCTCAACGACTTTCTGAACCACGTGTTTAGGCTAAAAATTCAGCAAACGAAAAATGTTAAAAATTATTATATCACTTGAGCAGGTAATAAACATATGAGATACCTGCATATCACACTTATATATAAATACGTATTACGTTTTTTTATTATTGTTGTAACGTGTTCTTTCTTTGAACAGGTTCTTTTGGATTATTTAGTAAACATAATGCCAAGTCGAGTAAACGTCACAATAACAAATGAGTTTATTTCTTTTACAACCTAATAATAACAAATTTTATGTATTAGAATTTCAAATGATCTGAAAC
>NW_013666948.1:73566-76920 GCF_000517525.1 Limulus polyphemus
GTTTATGTAGGTACAATTCGCTTAACGGGGAACTAGCTAGCCCTGTAGTTCTCGCTGATCACACGCCAATATTTTTCCTACGGTGACATTAGGTAATGTTTTCGTAAAAATACTAATGTCCGATGAGAATCCAGTGAAGTTAAATGATTTATAATGTTTGAACTTTGTAAGTTCTTCTGTTCAAATATCTGAAGTTTTCCGATTGATAATTGTTATAACAATCACAGTTATAGATTCCAAGGTTTATAGCACACTGACTATAGCAAACTAATAATTGATACTCTCTTTTTCTGGCGTGTCAAGTTGGTTATATTTATAGGCGTCTGGAGGCTTTCTAGAAATTTCAGTTTTACGTAACAGTACCGGCTACATTTAAGCGTTTGCGTACACACACACACATATATGTTGTTGATTCTTACTCTCGAGAATCTTCTAAAACTTCGGAGAATAGGCGGGAGTTTCGCAATACATATCTAACGCTATAAGCTATGAATGTTTCTAAATATAAATTTAATCTAAACAAACGTTAATATTAAAATAAATACATAATAACAAATTCGTTACAGAAATTAGTTTATTTCTTCTACAACGCAACAGTAACAAATCAGTTTATTTATTCTACAACGCAACTGTAACAAATCAGTTTATTTCTTCTACAACGTAACAATAACAAATCAGTTTAGTTATTCTACAACGTAACAATAACAAATCAGTTTAGTTATTCTACAACGCAACTGTAACAAATCAGTTTATTTCTTCTACAACGCAACTAACAAATCAGTTTATTTCTTCTACAACGTAACAATAACAAATCAGTTTTTCTTCTACAACGTTTTTACAGATTACATTCACTCATATTTTGTTGACCTAAGATCACGAACAATGTTACAACAGAGATTCGGAGACTAACGGTACCTACGCCTAATTTATGAATAACTTACAGAATTTCCTCGCTAATCAATAATAACAGGTAAAATATCTCGCTTCTGATACTGAACTGTGAACAACTTTTCTGACACTGAACTCATAAACTCACTAACTGCTTACTTGTATTTACAAATATTATACCCTTGTCTTTAAATATTTAATGAAGTTTCTCGATTATTACATCATCACGATTAGCAACTCTTTTTTTAATTAACAAACAACTAAATTATAGCATTGAATATATATCATACAACATTATAATCAGTGTGCTTCGGTTACTGGTTAAAGCGTGATTCTGTTGAGATGCAAAGTCTGTAAACATAAGTCTTTTAAATATGTTCACCAAAAAAATCGTTATCAAATCACTTAAGTTCAATTTACTGTTTACTGAGTATAATAGGCGAGAACAAAATATTCTGATGACTCAAATCTTTAGTGAATATTATTTCTATGTAAGTAAATATATTGTCTAACTGGCTATCTAATTGTTCTAATTATTTTAATTGCAATCGTGATACGTTTTAAATATAAAGAAAATATTACCTTTATCGGTGATAGTAAGACAGAATGTCATTAACTAATCATCAAATTTATTTGATTTACAGAAGATCAGTATGGGATTACTGACTATTTGTATTTAGAGGTATTGAGTTAGGATTAACGAATCTGAGTGGTATTGAGTTAGGATTAACGAATCATTCGCCAAGTAGGAACTGTTCATAAAATTTATGGCAAGAATACATTTCAGCAACAAAAAAGGACTACTCTTTTACCAACGACTAGTGGGATTTACCGTCACATTATAACGCCCCCACGGCTGAAAGGGTGAGCATGTTTGGTGGGACGGGGCAGTCTAGAGATAGGTGATTATTACTATTTGATAATCGATCAATCGACAGTCTTAGTTATCGATCATTACATACTCCACACAATTCATGCAAGCTCAAAAAATACTCGATTCGTCTTGATTTCGTATGATAGACCTCTTCTGTTAGCCCCCCAGTGGTATAGCGGTATGTCTGCAGACTTACAACGCTAGAATCCGGGTTTCGATACCCGTGGTGGGCAGAGCACAGATAGCCCTTGTGTAGCTTTGTGCTTAATTACAAACAAACAAACAAACCTCTTCTGTAATTTGAGTATTATGCAAAAAAAACGAAGAGTTGGCGGTGGGTGGTGATGCCTAGCTGCCTTCCCTCTAGTCTTTCAATGCTAAATTAGGGATGGGTAGCGCAGATAGCCCTCGTGTAGCTTTGCGCTAAATTCAAAACCAACCAACTCTGGAGTGCAGAATTCTTGAACTGAGGTTTCGTGAATTGCGTTTTAACTGAAAAAAAAAAATTGCGCTTCGCATTTTAGAGCAGTGGGTACGTTATAAGAGTGACCGTCAAATTCCACTTTTTTTTGTCAAGAGTTGACGATAGATAGTGTTCACAAAGTTGCTTTCCCTCTAGTCTATCGGTTCGAAATTTGCGACTACTTTGTACAGATTGCCCTCGTGTAGCTTTGCACAAAATTCAACAAACAAAATATGTTGTTTACGTAGAAATAAATATTGTTTTTGTAATACTGTGCTTAGGTCATATATATATTTATATCATTTGTTGATGACGTAATATATCTCGGCGTTCTCGGTATGTCTAACGAATTCTCCTGGTGGCAAGAAAATTAATAAAATATTTAGACCCAAGTGTTTGACAAACTAACTAAGTTGATTGGCTTTAGTCTCAACAGATTTGGAAATATTTCTTGAATTTTCACTGTAATAAGGACCGCTTTTCGATTTGTTTGTTATTAGCTAAAAGCTACACAATGGGCTACCTGCGCAATGTCCACAGCAGGGAATCGAGCCCTGAACTCTATCGTTGTACGTCCATAAACTTACCGCTAACCAACCACGGTATCCTTCTTTCGACAATTTTCACAGTAAAAGCAAAAATACAACAGTTTATGTGGCCCAGCGTGCTGAAAAGTGGATGAAGTTCGGTGGTTCGCATTCCTTTATCCTCAAAAATTAAAAATTCGGGCTCTTGGGGGTTGTAAATGTGTTATAACAGTGATAGTCGAAACCACCGTTTTACGTATAAGAATAGCCCAATAGTTGACGATAGGTGATGTTGACTAGCTGTATTTCCTCTAAATTTTACTTCTAAATTAGGGACAGCTAACGCAGATAGCTCTCGTGTAGCTTTGCACGAAAACTCTAACAAACAAGCTTTCAGAAAAAAATTCGTTGAGCCGATGACTGGTTAAAGGTAAATATTAACACATAAATTAAAACCTTAAAAATAATGATGTTTCGTGTCTCTTTCGATGAATATAAAAGCACCTGCTGATAATTCACAAAATATAGTAACTCTAAAATTTCTATATAAATTATAATTTTTAATAGGAGACGGGACTGTCACAAAAGCAAGCAAAACAAAT
>NW_013666948.1:77892-84962 GCF_000517525.1 Limulus polyphemus
TATAGACATTATACTGCTTATGAAAGACTTATTATGACATATATATGCTTATGAAAGCATATGAAATTGCAGTACTTGAATGCTAGTGCTCATTCACGAGAGCAAATTTCAAAATGTATGGGACGTGCACTATTACTATGAAATGCATTATAAAGCTCCATCATTTCTTTACGAAGATCGCAACTCGAAATGTTTCATTTGGTCCTTTGCAAGAGAAATTTCATACAAACACAGCCAATTAGCAGCGTATAAGGAGCGTAAAACAAAACGAAAACAACCAACTGGCAACTGGAACATAATTGAGGGAATCTCGAAACATTCCAAAATGCGTAGGAGCTACAAAATTAGAGTTAGGTTACTCTTACAATTCACAAAACTGAATGAGAAATTTCGTCTTAACATCATATAAAAAATATGCTGAAATTACATGAGTTATAAGTTTCTTAACCTCGTCCTCCACCTCTTTGATCACACATTCACGCAGAAGTATTAATTTGTAAGTAGCAAAAGAAATGTTTAACTTCATGTTATTTGTTGCGTCAAACCAGCAGGTGAGATATTAATAACTTTACAGCTAAAGTTCTGTCGAAAACGGTGTGCATATATTTCCAGACATTTCACTGGCTCTTGTTTTGCCAGACAGTGGAGGAATAGTGGGAAGTACATTAATCAGCTCATGCGTGTCAATAATCAAATAAGAACGCCATACTTCAGGATAGCTCCAAAAAATGTTTGCCCATTTCTACATACGTATATTGTCCCAATACTTCCTTTTGTAATAAATAAATGATTCAAAATTATTTGAAAAATAGCAAACACGAATCCTTTTCCCTTCAAACTACTGACTTGTGTTTATACCCTTCGCTACCAGGGGGGTCCACATGTTGCATAATGTTGAGTAATTTTATTTTTTTACCTGTTACAACACCCAGCATAAAGAAATAGTCAAACGCATAGTTTGCTTGTTTATTCATTCGTTATTAAACACAATAGGCTATCAGTGTTCTGTCCACCGCGGTTATCGAAACTCACTTTTTAGTAATACAAACCCTCAAACATACCGCTGTGCCACTAGGGGACCAAAAACCAATATGTTTATTTATAATTACAAGATTAATAGCAATAATGGTAGTATTTTTGTTGATTAATTTTTTACTGTGTGACTCATATGTTATTGAGAATCTAACCCTTAGAATCATAGACCCAGATGCACATAAATAGTTTAGAAAAACGTATTTAAAAAGCCTATTGGATACTGTGCCCCAGAAGGGGGTTTAAATAAGCTATGGCAGCACCCTCTTTTCGTCTCTTGGTATATCAGATGAAAATCCAGGACCGTATAGGCAGAGTAGGCAGTTGCCTATGGCGGCGAATTTGAGAAACAACTTGCTAAAGGGACGACAAAAATTTGATGAATTACGTCTTTATTTAATTTTGTAATGCGGGGGCGTTGCACCAAATCGAGATGCCAATCAAAGAGTGCTGAGCGATCACGGTTAGCGAGCAGTCCTGTCAGCATTGTGGATATTAATTTTCTGTCTTTATATTACGCAGTTAAGAAACAACCTTTTGAGGTTATGGTGTGAGCGCCTTTTACAAGCTGGCGAAGCATGATTATAATAACACTTGTAATAAGACATTAGTATTAGGCCTGTTATATTTTTAAACACTACGTTCTTTATCTACTCCAACCACACTGTATTCGCCATGTCCATCGCTGACGACGGATTTTGCTCAATTCAGATACAACAAACATAATAATAGTGGGAACACTATTCATATAAGCCATTTATTACAACTGCAATTCTTAAAACCCCCTAAAGGATTAGATAAAGAATGTAGTGCTTAAAAATATAATAGGCCTAATACTAATATCTTGTGACAAATATTTTAAGATGTTATTTACGTATTGCGTTGTGGCAGATAATTTTTGCCGCCCCCACCTCCACATGATCGCTCCAGTAATAAAGCCTTTGTATTAGTTAC
Source organism: Limulus polyphemus (assembly GCF_000517525.1). NCBI lineage: Eukaryota > Metazoa > Arthropoda > Merostomata > Xiphosura > Limulidae > Limulus > Limulus polyphemus. The sequence continues at coordinate 79,879 of NW_013666948.1, forward strand.
AATATTAACTACGTGATCAGTCAAAATTTCATAACTTCTTCCTTATATATCATCAAGATTATTACGAAACTATCGATTTTAAAAAGAAATATCACATTTTATATCTTGTGATATTAAAAAAAACACGCATAATATAAAAGATGTTTAGTAAATTACATTCAAAAAGACCCAATAAAACCTTTTAGCGCTTTCGACATGTGGACCGCTTTCTTCACGGGTAAAAGCTGAGAACCCTATAGAGCCTTATAGTGCTTTCGACAGGTGGACCGTGTTTTTCATGGATAAAAATTGAGAACCCGATAAAGCCTTATATAGATAGGTCGACTGTCTTCTTCATGGGTAAAGGCTGAGAACCCAATAAACCCGAGAATTAGTTGGTTTATTTTCTGGATAAGAAATTCAGTAAACTATTTCAAAAATTAAACCGGTTTAACAGTGGTTAACGTACCGGACGGTGGATCCTAGATTTGCGCCCCATCGCGATCCACACTTTGGTACTGTAGATGCGTTATAAGATTGACAGTCAAATCCCACTATTTGTTTAGAGTAGCCCACGATTTGTCAGTGGGTGGTGTTGAATATCTGCTTTCCTTATAAACGATTACTTTAATATTAGGGACGGTTAGCGCAGGTGGTCCTCGAATAGCTTTGCACGAAATTCAGCAAAAGCAAGCGAAAGTATTTTCCTTAGTGGAACTTCTTCTTTCCCTAGAAATACTCTCAAAGGCTTGCTGATTCATTCCTTTCAATACAATTTAGCACATTTCAAATATCAGGAAAGTCAACATGACAAACCTAAGATCAAGAGAGCCGACTATACTTATTGCGAAAGATAGCAGATATTTCGTTAACCTAACAAATGTTTAATAATTGCAAACAGCATGTAATACGTACATTTAGAATATAATTATTTGTTATTTATCCTGAAATTACAAATCGCTAGCCTAATAGACACTAGTATGTTTGTTGAATTTTGCGCAAAGCTACTCGAGGGTTATCTGCGCTAGCCGTCCATAAATTTGAAACGATATACTAAAGAGAAGGCAACAAGTCAAAACCACCCACCAACTCCTTACCAACGAATGGTGGGATTGTCTTTCAATTTATAACAAACCCACGGTTGAAAAGGCGAGCACATTCGGTGACGGGATTCGAACCAGCAATCCGCAGATTGCGAGCCCAGTGCTATAACTACCAGGCCATGCTAGGCCTGACACTGGTAAGAATTTTCACTAAAGAAACTTATTTCAAAAATACTAATCATATCTACCAAAATATTGAACAATTAAATAATACTTGAAAAATAATAAGACGAGCAGAAACGCTTTTAAACATTTATTTACACAATAGCTGAATAGGCTTGTTTCGAGCAGAAACGCTTTTAAACATTTATTTACACAATAGCTGAATAGGCTTGTTTTAATTCTAAATCGTCCATAAATATCTAGTACAATTCCTAATTAGAAATCAAATACCTTATTGGCTAACACTGCGGCTAGCACGCAAATAGTTTGACAGTCGTCTGATTTGACTGTATAGGCAATTTGCCAGTACATATAGTACAAAGTTTGTGTCGGCAAGCCTTTCAGACGTCGGTCTCATTTGGGTTGTGGCGACAGACCAACAACATTCTGACAGCATAAAAAAAACAACAACAAAAAAAACAGGGTTCTTCCACTGACAACTCCAGTTATACTCAAGCAACACATCAATAAGAACTTATTGAGAGATCCTAGACTAAATCGCTGGAGGACGGAATCACTGTTTGACGGAATTTTACTCCTATGTGAAAATCAAGTCTTTTTATAGAGTTGGCAATACCTAACTTTTAGTTTGAAGAAAAAGAAAAAAAGCAAAGACCGTCAGTTTATTAAAGTTACGGAGTGTGTGAAATCATGAAAAAACATTATTTTACCAAACCAATATCAATTTATATGATGATCAGGCTGAAATCGTTATATTCGCTGCAAAATAAATGAAAAATCCAACTTTTCCATTTGTAAGGATACAACCATGGTGATCTAGAGAAACTGAACGAAATATGACAGTATTGGTCACGAGATGGAACAGTTTATGTGACCATAGTTTGTCCATATACATCTTGTTTAACAGTTCTATAGTCCCATTAGAACTACTAACGATACCAGTATTAGTGACTAGATACGTACTGGAACACTTCAAGTGAATATCACGTAAACTGCAAATTGCCATTGGTGTCGTGCCATTAGCATACCACCCCCACCCCAATGTTTCCCATACACTGTTTTACTAAAACCAAATCCATTTATAAACATTTGATTAAATATGTTCAAAATATTTGTCTGTATCGGAAACCAATAAGTTAATCAAAGTAACAATGAATGTTTAACAATATGAAAAGTAAAAGACACTCCACTTGTTACTATTTGTATGATTGTTATTATCAACCCACTACCGATAACAAAAGAACTCTGTCCCCAAAGCTCCATGATGTCACTGTCTTTATTAATACACATACAGTCACCCAAAAGCTACATGCAAGATATCAGTATTAGTCACTATGTGTGGAGCAAGCAGTCGTATGAATATTTTTGAACTTTAAACGTCTCTATGACTTATTTAATACTTCGGTTCTCGAAAGTTCTTAATCCTTCAAAACGTAGTCCGTGTACTTAATTCTGCATATTAAAATTTCCTTCTAGCCAAGATCAAGGTATAGGTGTCTGGAATACGCTACTACCTGCTACACGAAATAATGGTGATTCAACATTATGTTACATTCAACACATAAAACAGTCATTTATTCATTACCAAAGAAAATTTTTGCGCGAAATATACTTTTCTATAATAATCCAGACTGTTAGACGGCTGACCTTATTAAAAGAGAATACTTATAACATCGATAACATTATTAATACATCAGCCTGTTCAAGTTTTCAGAATACTGCACAACTACTGTTATTCACACATCTACGCAGTTTTTAGACGCGGTTTAGAGGCTCATAGAATGGTCCTGAGTTTGTTTTTTCAAGTACAAGCTGTTAGCTCATAGCTCCGTCATCTCTTGACCGATTTGAGATCTAATTACAGTTTTAGCCTCAAGAGGTCAAACCCTTTCGATTGATGTATTTGACCATCCCCAAGGTCTGACGGCTTAATGTACTCTAATCCTGCCTCTAATTTTAATTTGAGGATAGGCTGGTAAAGATCCTGATGAGTAGTAAATCTGAATCGGATATACGCGCGCCTCACGCTTGTTATTGCTGGCACACACAAAAATATAGCTAATAAAAAGGGGGGCGGGGAGGTCTCATGGATTAGTTTACTTTAATCCTGTTGTTACTTTTGTTGTTAATAAGATCATGGTATTGTGTCTTCTACGACGTAACACGGCAGACATCTATAGCCAACTACTTAAAATACGAAACGTTTGCTAAAATCAAAGAGATTCTACTTATAAATAATCGTATTATTCACACCACGTGGTAATAATCGTTAACTACGTAAGCAAGATGGACCTGAGTCTGAATTGACTTATAGAGTTGAAGACGTTATATTAAAACGACGTTAAATATACAAATCAGTATGTCATGTGACAACCACAGCCTATATAAAGTCGCAATAGAACAATGTATCAGAACAACAGGTTGATACTGTTTGGTGTTTTGTGGGTAGAGTGATACCATTGAAAATTGATCATTTTGGGAAGGTATGTAACAGCCTTTTCCGACGCAAGATAAAGTCGCAATAGAACAATGTATCAGAACAACAGGTTGATACTGTTTAGTGTTTTGTGTATAGAATGATGCCATTGAAAATTGATCATTTTTGGAAGGTATGTAACAGCCTTTTCCGACACAAGATATTCGTATGCAGACCATACAGAATTGTTAAGATCTAGGAGTTGAATATCCGTTGGAGTTAACGGCATTGGAAAACAAAGGAATGTGGATTAATTTGTGAAACCAGTGTCATCCAGAAAGAGACCTGCAACAAGTCGGGCCTCATGCAGCCGTAGTCAGCAAAGTGCAGCGTCTTGTAACAGGTGAGAATCCTCGAACACAAAGGGTTCGTCAAAATAAGACTTCTAGTAATACCCCCTGTTCATTCAACACAAAGCTAAATCAGCTGGAGAATGAAATGGGTATTCATGCTATTCCATACTAAGATATACCGGTCAAGTCGTCTAATGCAGCATCTATGGATTTCCGTGCGATCAGGTTGTTGAAAAGGTTGCTGGAAAACCGTTATTTTCCTATATTGTATGGATTAGGGAAAGGCCTCAGAGAGGTTGGTGTGCTTTGGACATGATAGCCTTGCGACGGAGTCTTTTTCAATGAAATCTATGATGTAGAGCTATTGTCAAGATGCAGGGTTGTGAGATAAAGCATGACCGGACGTTGCGACATGAACTGTAACGACGTGATGAGGTCCAATATCATTTAACGTAACGTACTCAACCCACTCTACTCTGAGGACTGTAAAAAATTAACTCAGTGTTTGTACAAGAAAACAGGGTGTAACAGGATCACGAGTGTGTGACTGCGTTACACTTAATAATGACTTCGTCACTTTAAACAGCGCCAGTGATGAACTGACTATGCGTCTTAAGAAGTCATAGTCATCATTCGTCTTTTTCTTAAACCTATGCTGTTTGTTTGTAGTTATGCACAAAGCTACACAATGGGCTATCTGTGTTCTGCCCACCACGGGTATCGAAACCCGGTTTCTAGCGTTGTAAGTCCGCAGACGTATCGCTGTGCCACTGGAGGGCAAACCTATGCTGAACTGGAACCTACTGTCAATACTAAATAACGATATGAGAACAACTATGAATTTTCGACCTATTAATTATAAAATGAGTGTCCAGTTTCAAGCTAAAATTAGAACCTCCTCGCAACTGGAGAGTCTGAAAATTGGACCTGATTGAACAACGGGTCACAAGAAGTCTTCCGAATATCAAGTTAATATCGAATAATTTCTCTCTTTTTTTAACTTATCAACTCCAAAATTTTCAATGGGCTCCTATCTCATTGTCAATTTTAACTGCTTAGACCCAAGAGCACGCACTCTACTAGCGCCTAGCCGAAAATCGCGATTAACAC
>NW_013666948.1:85200-97011 GCF_000517525.1 Limulus polyphemus
TCAATTTTAACTGCTTAGACCCAAGAGCACGCACTCTACTAGCGCCTAGCCGAAAATCGCGATTAACACATCAGACAGTAACACCAAATGTTCAACAGGCAGAGGTTTGAGGCTATTTACTCAACAATGCTTCATGTGGGTACCCCTGATGCTGAAGGGAAAACAAAATTAAGAAAATTGAAATTTTATAAGGTGTGGTGATAATTATCAGGAAATCATGAAAATAATTCTGGCAGAACGCGCAAAAAATATGGGTTTAAAGAGTTAAACACAGTTTTTCTAAGCTATTTATGTACCAATTTGAATATGGGGTCATGGCTGTTGCTTACATTAGTTCCTATAAACATACGAGACACACAAAATATATAAACAAAAGTATCGTCAGCAACAGCATTGTATTTAATTCAATGAATTGCTGCTGGGGTGCTCTATTTATTTTACATAAAAATGAGTAATTTCACTCGATTTCCTCAGATTAGTTCTTTACTATGAGTGTTATAATAAACAAAACATAATATTAAAAACTGTTGATTAATCATATTTGCTCCAGCTAGGATGGATGGTTTACAGTTGGTAGAATTATTCACTTATTATACTAGATTTGGTTGCCTACTTATTTCAGAATTTCGCGCAACTTGAAGCCACACAAGAGTCATTTGGGATAAGTGTCCGTAATTAAAATAAAATGCTTCCTAATAAAAAAAAAAAATAGCGCAACAGATTAGTACTTGAAAACAAAATAAATATTAATTGGAACGCCTTCCTGCAGCACTTAGAACCGAAACTATCTCCCCCTTTTTAATTGTATTGTTACGAGAGCGGAGGTCACGTGACGCTAGTAACACGTCATGCACTTCTAGAACGTTCATGAAACCTCGGGAGTTTACTAGATTTCGGTATTCTTTTATATATAAGACGGTCAAGACGTGACGGCAACAATGTAATGAGTAATTGAACTGCGGACAGAGTATTGTTGAGTCGAGCACGTGAGACGTTCGTTGTGAATTATAGCGTTTGTTATAGCGTGACTGTGGAAATTAAGTGTATTGCAAAATTGTATTTAGAAAGAATAAACCAGTTTCATTTAAGAAAGGACTTGTATCGCTAAAGTTTCTTCGAAAAGAAATTATACGGAAAATTAACTAACGAACGGAAGCGTAACAGTATTAACAATATTCATTCAAAACAAAATAAAGATTAATTGGAACACCTTCCTGCAGCACTTAGAACCGAAACTATCTCCCCCTTTTTAATTGTATTAACAATGTTCATTCAAAGGAAAATTATTTTGTGCAACGATTATATATGCTTGATTTTCAACAGAAGGCCAAATTTAATAAATTGTAATAAACAAAAACTTAATGCAATAGCTCGTTATCTTATCAATATGAGTAGAAATAAAACGACTTTTTGATAGTGCAATGGAAGAACAAGTTCGCATTAAATCATGAAAATTGACTCTTCTGCTACGATAGACAAACATACTTTACATAAGACTTTGTATAAAAATTATATCAGAAAACGTGTACGGAGCTTTCGGGCGTTATATTATTTTGAAAGATAAAAAAAAACCCTACAACAACAAAAAAACACAACAACATTGGCTTGCAAGCTACGTTCAGCTACCCGTACCTTGCTTGTAAGGGTTGCTAAGAAATATAGCCACTTCCTCTGTCACTGATACCCGTGCACGATTACGCGAATAATTCAACCAGCCTACACCACAGAAAATTAGTTTCAAACGATAGGGTAAGTTACTAATGGCTGGAATTCAAGGACACGCGAAGGTTATTTCTACGCGAACTAGAAACAGCATAAACAAAAACCTGGCATAGCTTAAAAATAATAAGAATTAACTAGAAAGTGCAAAGCAAGACTTGGTTCAAATAGAATAGACTTGAAGACAAGGTTTACAACAATTTCAATTATCTAACTCTTGCAATTTTCTCCAAACTTCGCCTCTGAATCCAAACCCTTAATATTGTTGAACAAATCAAATAACTAGTGAATGTGCACAAAAAGAGAAACAGACTGTTAAATACAAAATCCACGTGACTGATTCCACTCATTATATATATAAAACTTACATAATGTTTGATGGGAAATAAAAATGCTACGACAACTAGTAAATACCACCTAACGCCAATTTTTGGGCTACCTTTTACCAACGAAAAGTAGGATTAACCGTCACATTATAACGTCCCAACGACTGAAAGGACAAACACATTCGATGACGGTTTCGATCCCGCAGATTGCAGATTGAGTGCCTTAACCTTAGCCACCAGGCCGACAAAATATAATCATCTTTACGTAAGGCATGGTCTGGTGGTTAGGGAACTCGACTTGCAACCTCTGGGTCGAATCCCATCCCCCGAGGATTCTCGCCCTTTCACCTGTGGAACTGTTGTGATGTTACTGTCAATCCTACAATTCGTTGGTAAAAGAGTAGCCCAAGAGTTGGCAGTGGGTGATGATGATTAGTTGCCTTCCCTCTGTCACTTCTGAATTAAGTACGGCTAGCGCAAGATAACCTTCGAGTAGCTTCTCGTGAAATTCAAAACACGCTTAAGACAATTGTTGCTTATGTATGTCAGAAACACCTGAGATAAGAAGTAGTAGCTTATAATCGACAAACTTCGAACACCATTAAGATTTTTTTTATTGTATTGGGGAACTTCTAAAAAGACTGATGTGTTTGGAGTATAGAGATGAATACACACACACACACACACAAAAGGATCATGGGTAATATATTACATATTAGTGGGGATTATAATGTTTGTGAGTATCCGCCCTAAAAAGAAAGTCACTATAGTAATTAAAAATTTATAACAAGTATGGGGGGGGGGGGCATATTTACATTGGCAGGGCAATGAACATTAATAAAATGTCGTCAAAATACAAAACACCATTTGGCCCGGTGGTCAGGGAGCTCGACTCGCAATTTACGTGTCGCAGATTCGAATCCCCGTCCCACCAAACATGCCCGCTCTTTCAGCCGTCGGGGCGTTATTAAGTGACGGTCAATCTCACTATTCGTTGGTAAAAGAGTAGCCCAAGAATTGGCGGTTGGTGGTGATGACTAGCTGCCTTCCCTATATTGTTTCACTGCTAAATTAGGGACGGCTAGCACAGATAGCCCTCGTGTAGCTTTGCACGAAATTCAGAACAAACCGAAACTCCCAGTAATTTAATTCTGCTTATATAACGCAAAGTAAGCATTATAAAATTTGATATTTTTTAAAGTTGGATACGATCACTGATTATTCTTGAAAGAAACGAAAAATTAATTTACACAAGTATAACATTTCTAAAATAAATGTTTTACTGCGCATGTTTGCTATCTATTGCTCTTGCATCATGTTTCCACTTGAGATACAGGTGGCAACAGACACGCCAAAAAAATACACTGCGTCATGATACACACCGTCTTGAGACAGATTGTTGTCGTCTAATAAATTATCACTGTAAGGAAACAATTTTCGTAACGTTTTATTTAAGTATAACATACGTGTTTCAGTATATACAGTTTGTATGGATAGTAAATTCATAACCTAATTGCCCCCCCCCAGTGGCACAGCGGTATGTCTGCGGACTTACAACGCTAAAAACCAGGTTTCGATACCCGTGGTGGGCAGAGAACAGGTAGCTCATTGTGTAGCTTTGTGCTTAATTATAAACAAACAAACATAACCTAATTAGTTCATTTGACCTAGAATGAACACACACAAAACATAAATTAGCAAGGACCAGCCGTAGCGCTACCCTTTGACTTAAAACTAGTGTAACAGTGGCAATACTTGACCGTCAGATAATATTCATGGGGCATAATAAAAATTACTAAAATAATCAAAATAAGCTTTAAATGAACTTCCGCAGGGACCCCGAATGTGTTCTGTTTGAAAAGTAAATAAAACCACAATTAAGAGTAACAAATATTTTATTTCTTGCTTTTGAAGTTCATATGTCATGCTGTGTTGTAGTCTACAGAGTGTATAATTCTTCTCGTGATTCATGGCATGCGCATGCTATACTGACGTCACGACAGTACAAATTGCAACGTTAAACGTCCCCTATGTGATGTCATTTTAGTGTCTACTGACTGACTGACAGACAACACACTACTGTATGGTAGTGTAAGTTTTTAAAACAGGTGACCCCTCCAGACGGCTTTCAGGCTCTCTTTCGGGGAAGAAACTTCACTGACCAAATTATTAATGGGATAAATTCCCCACCGGTTCCGACATTCTTGCTCATGGGCAGGATTAACCTCAGGACCTCCCGTACGCCAAACGGTTGTTGTACCAATAAAGCTAAAGCGTTAATCCACTAAGTACTTCTACTAAATCACTTTTTTTAACGACTCAAACGACCCAGGTTTTAACTTGTTTGTCAAGCCTTATCCACCAGCTCTTTTAAGTTTTCTCTTCTTTTGTATAAAACAAGAAAATATAGTTTCCCAAACAAATATATATATCTATACCAGCAGCGTTACCGGGGGTTGCCCGGGTTTTGAAAAACAAACCCTACCTCCCTGTTTCCCCGTTCCATATTTCGATAGGTAAAAACTATTTTGTGAATTTTTGAAAAAGCAACAACTTAGGTTTGAATCTTCAAAATAAACTACGAACCTGTTTTAAATCAGGACTTCCTTCCAACGATGTTTTTTTATTTTCCTTCACTGGCAACGATAAACAGGATTTTATGGAGAATATTTAGATTATCTTATACACGTATGAGAACCCCTTCTGGCGAACAGGAGAAACCTAGCTCTATTACCCGCCCCCATCCCCCGTCATCCCTCCTCAAATATTAAAATTTCAAACGTAAATATGTATGTAATATTATGTTGAATATGCTTTAATGTAAATTTCATATATTTTGTGAATGTGATAACGTATTCACATTATGACATTGATGTATGAAATATATTACAAACAAAATACAATACTGTACTTTATAATGTAACACAAGAAAAATGATCCACTTTCAGGTATCGAACCAAAGTAGAATAAAATACATTCGCTGACTCATTTTACACAATAAGTATTGTTATGACAGCGGAAGTCACGTGACGCTGGTAACACGTACTGAGTATCTAGAAGGATCGTGGAACATCACGAATAATCCAGTATTTGCTAGACGCCCTCTATTCCTGTATATAAGCAGGCAAATAAAGCGAGATAATTAATTGAATTGCAAACAGACAGAGATAGAGACGGACAATTGAGTCAAGCGCGGTAGTGACCGTAAGTAAAGTGCGTGAATCGTTGTGAATTATAGCGTGTGTTTTAGTTAAAGTGACTGTGGAGATTAAGTGTATTGCAAAGTTGTATTGAGAAAGAATAAACTAGTTTTATTTAAAAAAGGACTTATATCGCTGAAGTTTTTCGGAAAGAATTTCTACGGAAAATTAACCAGCGACCAGAGACGTAACAGTATTATAATGTAAGCCTTACTCTTTTCACGTAGTCTGCAGTTTGCTTTTTCACATACAACATGCTAATTCTGCATATATTTCTTTTGTATGTGAGTATAAATATATGATGCATCAGTAGATGTATAATTAATAAACTATAACTAAATAGGCCTGTCTATTCTAATAAACCCATCTTCCACCTCATGCACGCGCTCTACCAGTAACGCTGACTTGACTTTAATCTCATTGTACACAATAAGAATTATAATTTAAGCCTTACTTTTTTCACGTAGTCTATTTTATGGCAGACGGCATAATTTTCTTTTATAGGCTAGGCCTACTGTTTGTTTTTTCTTACACGACATTCTAATTCTGCATACATTTCTTTTGTGTATGAGTTATTGTTTGTTTATTTGAAGTTAAGCACAAAGTTATACCACGGGTATCGAAATCCGGTTTCTAGCTTTATAAGTTCGCAGTAATACCGCTGTGCCACTGGAGGGCGTGTGAGGTTAAATATATGGTGTATTAGTAGATGCATAGTTAATTATCTGTAACTAAATAGGCCTATAATGCTATATTCTTAATTAAATGTTAACTCAAACTTACATAAAAATGTCAAGTCTACGTATAATTTATTCGTATAATGTATGTGTTAACGATAAAATTACCGGTTCGGCTAGCAGACGATAGACGCAAAAAATTGTCGTTTTGTTCACCTTCAGGTGAGGAAAGTGTGACCAGGGCGGTGAACGCAGCGGACAAACAAGCAAACAAACAAACAAGAAGATTTTGAGTTTTATACATACATTATGACATCATGATCAAATCTGATGAAACATATTTGGTGAATTAATATTTATTCGAACCTATTTTACCAAAACAGATATGAGGTGAACAAGAAAATACAATCTACATTAGAATATACAATACAAAAATTGACTAGCGAATTTTGAAAAAAGGGGTGTGTGTGTTGTTTCGCTGAGAGGTTATCATTTTAGTAGTGATTTCAGCATAAATCACAGCCAAGTCTCTATTACTAATAACACATATTATCAACCGCTAGTACAGAACACCACACCTATCTCAAACAGGCTCCAAGTGTGGTGAAATTTTAGTTTATCCTTTATATTCATCAGGTGACATTTGGAAATGTCCCATAGTGACTAAATTGAATTAAGGATTCAGGGGCAGATTCTGGACGATATCTGTATTAAACCACAGCAGGACGTTGTGTATGTGTTAGTGTGTGTGTAGAAGATAGTCGTGCACTATCGAGCTGATAGAGGTCTGGTCTTTCCCTAAACCAATCCATCAATGCAACATTGCCCTGAATGTCACAGTGCGGCAAGACGCTCATGGCACTGATAACTGTTACTTATGCTTCAAGAACAAACCAGCTGAAACAAAACCACACGATGATGCTACGTCCCACCACTCTTACCGACGAGAATGCACAGTCATATTCAAAGCATTCTTAAAGTTTTCGTGAAACCCAGCAGTAATTAGCTCCCTGCATAAGTATATTTTCCGGTAAGCAGCCCTGAATATTCACGAGTGTCTGATTTAATGTCAGGTTAACGGTTTCAATACACACATTTCAGGGTTTGCATAGACTGAGAAATTGTGGGTAGTCGAGTCAATATTCAACATGAGCATATCGAAAGGTCTTCCAATTACTCAAAAAATTCCCAAATTGAGAGTTGGATGTGATTAGACAGAATGAAATGTCTTGGACTCTCAAACCACCAATTCTGTATTAACGAAAAGAGCTTTCCTCTTTGAAGCACCTTTCCACTTGCCATATGGACTTCAACTGGTTAGCTGTGGCAGCTCTCGACGTTTATAAACCACGAGAACCAAAAATTAACATGTAAGCTGAGTGTGGACAAGTTTATTATCACCTGATCATACGGTATGTCTACATATATATCATCCGTGAGCGTTATTTCCCGATAAGTTAATTTCCGGAGAATTTGTTCGTGTAAATTCGCTGTACTGCCAACCTTAAATTTTCGTGCCTTCCACGTTTCATCAAAAACTTCCTGAAATTACTATTGTCTCGTCTGCCATTGCGTGAAATAAATCATTTCCCATCCAACGAAGATATAAATTACTAAAATTGTAGCTTTGTGCTTACCAACAAACAAACAAAAATTACCCAAACTGTATATCATCATATTATTTATCCACTCCAAACGCAAGACTAATATCTCACATTACAATATCACGGAAGAACAACTTCATTTATATCAAATTCTTCTGCTCCAAAATAACAAAAACAAAACCTTAAGTGGAACAGTTTAACTCAGAGCATAATACGCCACCAACCTAAACAACTAATAATCATTACTGATTAAACGTTTGTCACATCACTAGTCTTCTTTAAGCTACACAGCTTGTTAATGCAGCCGTTATAAAGATGGTTTATCGATTGTCTACTTCTTTAAGAACAAATGCATTGGTTTTTCGTTTGACTAAAAATATGTAACCCTCGTTTCTTCTGAATGTTGTTTCTGAACACAGGAAGCTCTAGAAATGTATCTTTTAATATACATATCTAATTAAAAGCACCTTAGGTGTGAAGAAACGTGCGTTCAAAAAATGATTCAGTGTGCGATTTAAATGAATGAAATCAAATTTGGCGGCCAAAGTGGTAGCTATATTTATAGCATTGATAAGAATTTTACAGCAAATATTCATCATCAGTTAGCTAGGCCACGTATTTTGTTTTACCCAACATTATGCCCCAAATTAAACAAAAAACACGTCCTGGCTAACTAATGAATGAATATTTCCTGTAAAATTCTTGTCAATGCTATAAATATAGCTACCACTTTGGCCGCCAAATTTGATTTCATTCATTTAAGTCGCACACTGAATCATTTTTTGAACGCACCTTTGTTCACACCTAAGGTGCTTTTAATTAGCTATCATGACGTTTTGTCAATACACACCAACACACCACACCAAATAAAAAAGTGACATTCGATAGTAAACAACATTAGCTTTAGGATCGCAACCCTATTAATCGGAACAGACCTTTACTTTACAGAACCAACCAGATTTTAAAAATATATGGTGGTAGTTTTCCTCTCTAAAACAGTGTTAATAGCTTCCTTTATAGTAATGCCATGGAATATAGATTAACAGTTTCTTGTCATCACCCCCATGCAATCGGTACAGCGGTATCAAGTATCATTATTCATGCTAATTACTTAAGCTAATATCACGTGATGCTAAACGCTCTTTAATAAGGATAATTTCATGAAATTTAGTAAATATGTGCTGAAAAGTTACCAATCAATAATCAATAATAACCGTCCACCCATATGATTCTTTTGAATACTTGAGCTAGAAAGTGCTAATCTAGTTTACTTGGCCTAATCAATACTTATGTGTCTGCACGTCCTTTCACGTTATAGTTCTGCTGCTCTAAATCAACCGAGTTTAATCCGAATGACAAAAAACTAAAAACGATCCACTTTTACTCTTAGGTACAAATGTAGTAAAAATTTTATACCAATAGCAAACGTGACTTTTTGCGTGCGCAAACATTTTCATTAAATTTTAGCGGTTTTTCTTGAATAACTTTGCACATGTGGATTATATTTACACCAAATGAGACTTTTAAAAAATCTATCAGTGTATCAAATTTGAAAAACACTTTTGGTGCGAAGAAAATAAAAGAGGAAGAAAATCAAAATTAGAGATGTTATATCTCAAGTATTTCTTAATGTATTGCCTTGAAATTTGGTATGTGAAGTAAGAGTCTAGTAGAGCACATCCAATGAAAATATTTAATACTTTGGGTTACCACAGTCCGAGATGCAGAAGATGGAAAATCGATAAACTATCACTCCTGTTAATAACACACAGTGTGTCCTGCAGAAGGTTGTTTTGGCCGCACGATACACTAGCGCGTGTCTTGATACATATTATTATCCCCCTTTGTTAAAGAATTTTAAATCGCGTATACTAAACATATACAGAGATGCATGTACATCGATAAATATTAGAACGAGCCGTTATTACTACAATATCACTTTAACCACTGACAACAATAAAGTTAAAAATACCTTGCTTTGAAAATTATTAACTGCTAGGGGCCCACTCTACTTCCAACAATTACATAGTTAAAAATTCTATATTTTCGGTTTTATTTGGCTACACGTCTGGCATTTCTCTCTCTCTCTCTCTTCAGATCAACGTGTTTCGATTTTTTGTTTTTTCGATTTATTAAGATAAGACGCAAAATAATACTTTCTGATAAAAGCTTCTGAAAGCAAACAAGTCATTAGACAATAAATGCTTTTATTCAGCTTGACCGTGTGCTTTCCATATACAGAAATGTATAAATAAGTAATGTGGTGTTTTAGTCCCATAAAAATGATCAAACATTGTTATCAAATGATATTTAGTGACTCTGAGAGCTGCTCTACTTCAAATTATGGCTTTTCAAGGACCCGGGAATGGAAGATAGTGCATGAAACAAACATCTAGTTTTTATGTGTGTTTTATAAGTGTTATATTCTATTGTTTATTTAATGTTAGTTAAAATTATATATATGTATATGTGTGTGTGTATATATTTTATTCCTTATTTGTAGAATTTTATTTCGTATGACTTATTATTATGATTATTTTACATTGTTGGCTTAGTATATCCATTTACAAATGATCTAAATCTTTCAAGCTGAACAAACCTCGTGAGGTATTATTGGGTTTACGGCCGAAAATATCATTAACAGCGAAGGTACCCAACTGATAAATCTTTGCGTTCTAACCATTATGAGCTTTTTGTTTCATAATTTAGCATCTAGGTAGAAAGTTTATCAAATTAACTGTATTAATTATTGCACTACGTTTTAGTTTTGATCTCTGTTAGTAGTTTGCTTTGATCAGAAGTAGATAATGATGATTACCGGACTTAAAAATGACAATTAAACCGTCATAAAAATATAAAGTTTAAGAAAAGCACGCTCACTGTATATATCCTGTTTCACGGAAATCAATTAGCATTACCTGATTGGATTGTTAGCAACATCTTCTTGAGATTTGTGATTCGATTTACCATACGTAAAAAACAACAAAAAACATTCTTATGTCGTGTATATTTTGTGGGAAAGTTTGATTCGCATAAGGAATACAAACTAGCAAGATATATATAAGATCACAATAGTTTAAACATATATATATATATATCTAACACTGAAACTTTTTTAACGAGATCTATATATAAGATCACAGTCGTTTAAACAGATATATATATATATAATACTGACATTTTTTAACCAGATCTATATATGTATATTAGATTGAAATGGTTTAAGCAGATCTATATATGTATATTAGATTAAAATGGTTTAACCAGATCTGTGTATACGAGATTGAAATGATCTAAACATATATATATATATATAAATATATCACGGACTTTCTTTAACCACATCTCTCTCTAAACATATATTATTGAAATGGTTTAAACAGATATATATATATAACACTGACTTTCTTTAACCACATCTCTCTCTATACATATATTATTGAAATGGTTTAAACAGATATACATAACCCCGACTTTCTTTAACCACATCTCTCTCTAAACATATATTATTGAAATGGTTTAAACATATATATATATATAACACTTACTTTCTTTAACCACATCTCTCTCTATACATATATTATTGTTTAACCTGATCTACATATATGAGATTACAATGGTTTAAACAGATATATATATATAACACTGACTTTCTTTAACCACATCTCTCTCTATACATATATTATTGAAATGGTTTAAACAGACATATACATATATAACACTGAGATTGTTTAAACAGATCTACATATATGAGATTACAATGGTTTAAACAGATATATATATATATATAGTAACTTCGGGTAATAACTAACATAATGTCCTTCATTCCATGCTCCCAGGCTAGTAACATTGATGACCAAATGAAAAAGAGCTAATGTTCACGTCTGTTGTTTTTTTTTACTTTAGAATTTTTAGCAAGTTACTTTTTCTATAGGAATCACTGTAAGTTAAGTGTAATTGTGATCTTCAAATAAAATATATTTCTTTTTTATTATGCTTTAAATTAGCTTTAGAAAATTAAAGTATATTTAGGACACTTATAATACCTATATCAGTTGATATGAGCCATTACTGCCTTTTTTTTTTTCGAATACAGTAAAATATTCACGAAGTATGAAGGCGGTTTTATCTATACAGTAAGATTTCGCACCACAATGACTTAGAGTGCGTAATTAACGGACCTTAAACAAATATCCCTCGTGAATGGTTTATTTTGGTTCTGTGGATATCTGGTATGGGTTACAAAGTGTTTCCAACAGGATTTGAAACCATAAAAATTGCACCG
>NW_013666948.1:97858-109886 GCF_000517525.1 Limulus polyphemus
CGGGGATTGGAACCCACGACCCTCAGATTGCGAGTCGAGTGCCTTATCCACCTGGCCATGCCGGGCACGCGAAGTATGAAGGCGGTTTTATCTATACAGTAAGATTTAGCACCACAATGACTTAGAGTGCGTAATTAACGGACCTTAAACAAATATCCCTCGTGAATGGTTTATTTTGGTTCTGTGGATATCTGGTATGGGTTACAAAGTGTTTCCAACAGGATTTGAAACCATAAAAATTGCACCGTTGTAAGTTTCGTGTTTTCTACCAAAGAAAGAAATTGTCGAGAAGTGAAATGATAGCTAAAATGCAAGGTCTAGGATTCGTGCATTAATTATATCAGGAATTGTAACGTTTTTATTTTGTCTTGTCCTTTATAAGTTCTAGCAGCCAGCTCTATGAGGTTCAAAGTCTGGAAACCAGAAATTTTGTCACGAGTTGTAGCACACATCTCTTGTGTTGTCCGTTTAAATGTATAACCGTCAAGTATGGCTGCATTTTTCTGGTTTCCACCAAGCATTCCCAAAATAAAGAATATTTTTGCCGACAGAGGGAGAACAAAATACACAAGGAAGAGTGTGTGTGTGTATTTGTTCTAGACCAAAGCCATATTGGGCTATCTCCTGTGTCCACCGCGGGGAATCAAACCCCGGATTTAAGCTGTAAGTCCGTAGATCTACTGCTATCCAATCGGGGAACCGCAAGAGAGAGGTCAAAATGGCGGATAGCATTAACTCGACGAGACAGTAAGGATGGTGAAAAGGATAAATTTATTGTAGGTTAAAAGTGGATTATTTATTTCTTTGTGGATTAGAAATGTTGTACATTTTATTATAGCATTACAACCATCGCCAGGTGTTCCTATTTGATTGGTCCCAGCAATAAACAGATAACCTTTAATTGGTTGTGAACTGTAACTTGTTCCGCTTTATCATTATGTTTATTTTTATATAATATTGGCAATAGTAAGAATCAGTAGATAAGAGAATTGTCTTAATTTTTATTGGACCGATTCACAGCTATGGGATATTCGAATGTTTCTTCTGAAGTCCGGTAGAGGTAAAGATTAAAAAATCGCAGTCTATATAAGGTTTTAAGTCAAGGACCAAGAAATCGTGTCAGACTTTGTAGCGCACATATCATTGCTTTATTTTACTTCTTTGTATATATACTATATATAAGATAAATGTTTCTTTATCTGCTTATCTTTCTGTAACTCATCTCTTGTTTGTCAGATAACTGAATATATTCCAGAACACTGGTCAATCAGTGTACCAGCTGATGGACGTTTGTTTTTTTAATTAACGGCTAGTTGATAAATCCAAGAGAGTAAAAATATTAAACTGTTTTCGTTGTACTTTATGGTTATGTTCTAATTCAACACTCTTCAGTGCAGGGTTAATAAATCATAGATTTGGTTAATAAATATTCATTGTCATCCTTATTAAAATATATCTTAAATAACAATAGGCATCACTCGTAAAAATTCGGAACTTCCCTATCAAAAGATTAGATTTTAAAAATTACTTTATTATAGGTGATTGTTTGTTTCTGGTTAAGCACAAAGCTACACAACAGGGTATCTGCTGGTGCCTATTACGGGTATCGAAACCCGGTTTCTAGCGTTATAAGTTTGCAGACTTACAGCTGTCCCACTAGGGGCTTTATAATAGGTATCAATCTTAATTTCTAATTATCGCTGTTGTATTTTGCTCAACGTTCTATTACTAGTAATAAAACACGAATAACGAAGTAAACAAAAACTAACATTTATTCTTACTCAGGGAATACAACATCTTAAAACAAGAACAAAACTTTCTACTATTCAAAACAACCGCTAAAAACACATTTATGTATCTATAATATTTAACAAAGAAGTAATAAACATATAAAAACAATCACATATTAACTTAAGGTAGTTTAAAAATAATGTGGTTTTTGTTGTTGTTGTTGTTCTTCTTCTTCTTTGGTTTTGATGTATAGTTTTTACTCACCACTAATAACCCAAAATATTTTAGGTGTTTGGACAACATATCACAAACTGTCGCAATTGATTATCCATTATCATTCAACGGATTTATTTATTTAGTTATTTATTTAGTTGTTAATTCAGCAAAGCTAGTCTATTGCAGCAGAAGTAGCGAATCAAACAACGGTTAAGGTCTCTACGTCATCTTCACCGAAATTCACGTTTCGGCGAATAAAAGAAATCAACAACTAAATAATGTAGTGTTGTTCATCAGTGTCACTTACAAAACATGCAATCATAATTCAAATAACTAAAAATTCTACTAAATACTGCCATCTGGTGGCAAGTACGAAAATTCATTTATCGGACTTGGACAAGACCATTGCCGTACAATGAGGAGAACTACTATTTTATCACAAAGACTAATGTTTTTACGTTATGTTATTCTGATAAATATCCAGCGACCAAATTATTTAATTATATTGTTCTACTAACTTCGTAGATCTTCAATAAGAAAACTGGTATACATGATTTAACATTTGACCATGGCGCCACAGTTCTCCATATTACTGATCATCTTTGGGTACGAGCTAAAATTACCAATAGAGATGATATAATATTTCAACATAAGGTTGGAGCCCTCTGGTTATCTGACACTCGTTTGAAAGCTTTTTTTATCACATGGGAGGATCGCAAATATAGAAACTACCAAATACCAGACAGTTAAATTTCGAAAATTTTGCACGAACGTTGTTCTGTTTCTTGCTAATGAGATCAAGAACGACAGGCGTCTGGCAAATATCAAGACTGTGCCCTTGGTAATATAAAAAGGTAATTTTACAGCTTAACGGTGATTACTAGAGAATTATATTTATATATATATATATCCATTCAAACTTGTCGTAAAATAAAGCAAATGGTTTGATTTATCAAACTAAGTAACAAAGTTACATGAAAATTAGATAACAAATCAGAGAAGGACTGAAAATGGAAAACTTCATTATCTGAGTCTGATATAAAATCACTAATATTGTTTTTTTTCCAAAACTATGCACCAAAGTAACACAAAACTTGCGGGCTTCAAGTTTGAAGTAATTTAAAAAAAAAAAGTGTACGCGACTAGGCTGAACACAAAACCACGTTTTAAGTATAACACAATCTTTTATCTCTATATATAATAGCCAAATATCTGTTTGTCTGTCATGCTCTGAATCTCTTGAACAATTAATAGTAAAAGAATATTATATATCAAAATGCTTCTTTTCAAGAGCAGATTACAGAAAGGTTATTCATTTTTTTGCGATTCCTCAGTCTCCGTATGTGCTGAACGGTCAATCTGAGAAAGAAAGAAAAAAATTAAGAACAAAAATCTTTCTTTTTCTGAGGGAATTTCACGGGGGGGGGGGATTTCATCCGTACCAGTTGAAAGATGTTTCGAAGATATAGGAGTATGGACGGGAAAAACGCCCTTAAGCATATATCTGTTTTCTTCGATTTATATATATTTCATTTTATTTTTCATGTCGGTATTATATACCTGCGTGATTTTAGTGTACCATGTCGATTACATCATTTGAATTGAATATCTTCCTTTGATACATCTTATAAAAATGAAAACTGTTAAAAAGCGCTAACTTCAGTAGCGATCTCTCCTTGCGCTCAGAAAATAGCAAGAAACTGTAGTATCCAGTGGAAAACAAAAACAAAACCCGCGGTTACTTAGCGAACCTGAGCGCTCTATTGTGCTGGATACACTCAAACAGTTTTGTCAACAATGCATTGCAGTTAGTTTCCTTTGCTTATAAACAAACGCATTACAATTTTCCTTATTGCAAATAACACATGGAACGAAAAGACGGTTATAAACGGCCCACTAGACAATCATATTGTATATACGTTCTGATCCAAAGGATTGAGTTGACTGCACTATTTATTCATTCATCACTATTTTTAGGTAAATTACCGTTGAATTGTTTCGACGGGCATCTGCTAGTTAAGTCAGTACTCACTTTTCAACATATCTTTAAAAGTTACGACATTTATAACCAAAGGTTGTCACAAGAAAAAAAATACGGGGAACTTAGCATGCGCTTCCCCTAAACTTATAACACTGTAGCTCAGGTGTTCACACCTATGATTACCTAATTTAACAAATTCATAATCGTGTTTGAGTACGGTTTAAGCCTAAATCTGCTTAATGTGTAGGTGGTTATCAAACTAGAAGACCCGTCCGCCAGGGAAGGAGGGAGGGAGAGCAGAAAGTATCCTTGGGAGCCGCGAAAAAATTCAGGAAAAAAAACAAAGTAACTGCAATAATTATTTAATGCAATGAATAACGAGTCTATACTAAACGCAATACAGTCAGAGTTACCGCAATAATTATCTAATGTAATGAATAACGAGTCTATACTAAACGCAATACAGTCAGAGTTACCGCAATAATTATCTAATGCAATGAATAACGAGTCTATACTAAACGCAATACAGTCAAAGTTACCGCAATAATTATCTAATGCAATGAATAACGAGACTATACTAAACGCAATACAGTCAGAGTTACCGCAATAATTATCTAATGCAATGAATAACGAGTCTAAACTAAACGCAATACAGTCAGAGTTACCGCAATAATTATTTAATGCAATGCATAACGAGTCTATACTAAACTCAATACAGTCAGAGTTAATTATTTAATGCAATGAATAACGAGTCTATACTAAACACAATGCAGTCAGAGTTACCGCAATAATTATCTAATGTAATGAATAACGAGTCTATACTAAACACAATGCAGTCAGAGTTACCGCAATAATTATTTAATGCAATGAATAACGAGTCTATACTAAACTCAATACAGTCAGAGTTACCGCAATAATTATTTAATGCAATGAATAACGAGTCTATACTAAACACAATGCAGTCAGAGTTACCGCAATAATTATCTAATGTAATGAATAACGAGTCTATACTAAACGCAATACAGTCAGCACTCGCATATCTTATCACAATTTTTTTTTATGTCACTAAGTGACTATTAAATAATGTGACTTATATGTGTTTATTTCAGTTCCTAGGGGGAGAAGAGGTCAACGATATTGACCTATTATCGTTCGAATTTTTCAAGTCAGTAAAAGAAATAACTCTTTTAAAACATACCAAATAACCATAATTTATTACATAAAAAATATTTATTATTTAAGTGTTACATAGAAGGAGATTTTTGAACGTAACTCTGACCAAAAATGGTGTCAGCTTTTTTCATTTAATTTTATATACAGACAACACTCCTTTCATGGTCTAAGACAATTCGTAGATAAAATATTGCAACTTTAAACAACACTATAACAACAACTTGTACACATGAATGAACAAATCATAACTTAAAGAAAAAAAGAAAAGCTTTTAAAGCCATATACTCGTTGGTCATGACCTCTTGCACTGAATACTTGTAAAACAATGATATTGTTAGAGACATTTCAGTCAAACAATAGGGTATGTACATTAATAATATATTTCAATATATACATATCTGTCTTGATTTATGTCTAAGTTGCTTAAATATGTTGATGTTTAGTATGAACACGTGACTGATTTTAAGTGGTTAAAAGCAGCATTTTGTAATAATTCGTGAAAAGTCTGAGAAAGAAAAATGAAGTAAGTGTTCCAGACAGTGACGTAAAACTAAATCGAGTGTACAGCGTGTTCTGGCTCGACTCATACGAACCGGCTACTTACAAAAGAGGTTGATCATAGCTCTGGTTAAAAACAGAAATATAGAAATCTTTAAACTGATTCGACAGATCACTAGAGCAAAGATTCTAATATCAATTGAATAGAATGGATAAAAAAAAAAAGGTTCTTATCCAACTGGAATTAGAAATCATTCTCTCCCAGAACCAAATATATTTACATCAACAAAGCAACAATTTAACAATGTCGAAAACATTTTCACCTTATTTGTTGGCAAGTTACAGCTTTTACAATAACATAAGCTTTAGATTGTTGAATGTTAATTTAAATATAAAAACCTTCTTTACCGTTAAAATCTGTGAACTCGAGAATGATCGAAACGTCGTTTCTGTTTTAAAACATGGCCGTACCAAGGGTAGTGCGAGTGGTGCGCCCTCACAGGGCGCTCGCGAGTTTGCATCTTTGAAGGCAAGGGTAGATGGAATTTTTAAGGAGGGGAGCAGAGCCATCAACGATCGGTACGGCCCTGCTACGAAATCTGTAACTTGTAAAAAAAAACAAAAAACTTATGATCAGTAAGTAAATACGAAAGAAAATATTTTTACCTTACGATGTAGTATTGTTAGAACGGTTTAAATCGTTATAATGTACTTCCTAAACAGCTTGTAACACGTGTTAAGCAGGTAGTTGTATTAAAAGAGGTAAAATAATAAGACAACAATAATTGTATCATTCTTTGTAAAATGATAAATGTAAGCTTCCAGACGTGATTGCAAAAAGCTAACAATCGGTATCATTGGGAGCTGGGATTTATCCCGGCAACTTGTACCTGTCCATCCGACTGACGTTCAGTTCTGAACCTTCCGTTTTTCAAAAACATACGAAAAAGTTAGAAAATACAGGAATTATTTGTGAAAATCCAGTTTCTGTATACTTGAAAACAGTGCGTGGAAGGAGATTATTCCTAAGCACGTGCTGACCTTTCTAAAATTGATATCCTAACTAAATCAAAGGGATCTGAAGAACTCTTTGCAGACTATTGAAATAAATATAATGACTGAGAAAACGCTTCCACGACACGAACTGGAGCAATTCACAGTCTCGCCGTCTGATATAGTTTCGTTTTGTAAACTACACTGAAAAGAATACTTGTCTTCGAAAAAAGGTAAATATAATCATACTATTAATATTGAAAATCATACGTATTTGTTTAAGCACAAATCTGCACAACAGGAGGGGGCATACTTATTTAACATAAGTAATAAATATTCCCAATTAAAAAGTATTTCAATAAAAATGGTTTCATATTGTCTCGGTATCTTGAATACATTTTATAGACGTAACTTTCAAACCTCTTCAGGAGCCATTATTAGGCTTAATGAACAACGACAAAAAACTCGTATCATTTAAAAAGTTAGAAATACCAATATCGAACTTGTCCCGAATTGGTTGCACTGTATTGTTGAACCAATACTTTTACACAGAAAAGTGTGAATACATTAGAGAGAAAAATAACTAACTAAAAATTAATCAAATGATTCTTTTCAGAATTTGTAATGCACACTGGAGGGATTTAGACATTTGGGCAATAAAGTTAGAAAGAAAAAAACAGTCTTTACTCTCCAGCTAATAATAATAAAGCTTTTTACTTCAGCCCATGTTTCGCCATTGCGGCTTCATCAGGGCTAGTAATACCAAAAATTGTTTCTCCTACTACTACCCTCCAGTGGCACGGCGGTATGTCTGCGGACTTACAACGCTAGAAATCGGGTTTCGATACCCGTGGTGGACAGAGCACAGATAGTCCATTGTGTAGCATTGTGCTTAATTAGAAACAAACAAACTTTCTTGTACTACTAGCCCCGATATAACCGCAGAGACGAAATGTGAGCTGAAAAATACAAAGCATTTATTATTATTATTATTATCTGAAGATTGTTTGTTGTTGTTTTTTTTATTTTCGCGCAAAGCTACACGAGGGCTATCTGCGCTAGCCGTCTCTAATTTAGCAATGTAAGACTAGAGGGAAGGCAGCTGGTCATCACCACCCACAGCCAACTCTTGGGCTACTCTTTTACCAACGAATAGTGGGATTGACCGTCACATTATAACTCCCCCACGGCTGAAAGGGCGAGCATGTTTGGTGTGACGGGGATTCGAACCCGCGACCCTCAGATTGCGAGTCGAGTGCCTTAACCACCTGGCCATGCCATTACCTGAAGAATAAAGGTCGTTTTTTTAATTTTCGAAATGTCTAAATTAAATGATATCGATGCAAAACAATATTTAAATATATTTGAAACCTCGATTGTTAATTATTTATATAAAAGCCACCCCCAGTGGCACAGCGGTATTTCTACGGACTTACAACGCTAGAATACCGGTTTCGATACCCGTGGTGGGCAGAGCACAGATAGCCCATGTGTAGCTTTGTGCTTAATTACAAACAAGTAAACAAGTAAAATTTATATAAATAATTATATATGTGTGTGTATGTATGTATTGATATTATCCTAATTTTGAAATAATAGTGATTCACGTGTATGCTTCTTTACATCTTTCGTACAATTCTTAATTCGAACGTCGTTCTTTGATAAACCTTTTTGGTATCAAACCTTCTGTTCTATCATAGAATAAAATGGCCAGAGGAAGGGCATCCCGAACCGAAACGTTGTGAACAGTAAAACACCTATTTATCATTTACCTTTTGTGTGTGTGTGTGTGTGGGTGGTATAAGATTGTTTTTCCCATTTTCTGTTGTTAACTTAATCGTACCCTAGAGGTCTTTGACTTTTCTTTCTATATATTATCCAAAAGACTGTCGACGACAACAACGTCACATAACTGAGTTACGTCACAATTATCATCTAATAAATTTATTAAACCGTAAACGTAAAATAAAAAATACATATAATAATATCTTAAGAACATTTGGAAAGTTAAGATAAAAACCGCTTTTGTAAAATTGAATTGAAAACAAAACAGAGGAAAATACTTGCACCACAAAAAAATGGTAAATGATATGGAGATATTTTAATTTTCACAACAGAACGTTTCTAATGAGCATGATACAATAGATCTTGTTACATCAAAGTTTAAAATCATCAGAGGAAAGGGTGGCCTAATCCGAAACGTTGAGAACATTTATCATTTACCATTTTTTGCTGGCATGTTTTTTCCCCCTTTTAGCCGCGGTAAAGCAGCTCATAGAACGGCTCTGAGTTTTTGTTTTTTTCTTGTTGTTTTTTTTCCAAGAACAAACTTTTTGCTCATAGCTCCGTCATTTCTTGAGAGATTTAAGATCTAATTACAGTTTTGAACTTAGGATTGTTTGTTTGTTATTAATCACAAAGCTACACAATGGGCTATCTGTGCTTTGCCCATCACGGGTATCGAAACCCGGATTCTGACGTTGTAAGTCAGCAGACATACCGCTGTGCCACTGGGGGCTAAACTCAGGAGATCAAACCCTTTCGATTGATGTATTTTACCAGGTCTAAAAACTCATAGGTTAATTTACTCTAATCCTGCCTAAAATAATTTCAATTTGAGGGTACACTGGTACAGATGCCAATGAATAATAAAATTGATTCATGTATACACGCGCCCCACGCTTGGTATTGCTGGCGCACAAAAATATAGCTAATAAAAATTGAAAAAAGATCTCATAGATTAATTTAATCTAATCCTGCCTAAAAGAATTTCAAGTGCCGCGGCTATTGAGGATTTCATCTTGTTTCTTTTATATACTGCAGTTAAAAATGGATTCAATACTTGAAACAACTAAAAAAAGTAATTCCAAAGAAGGTTTATAATTAAATCACACTCTCTGTTAAACCCGTTACCCAGACCACGTTGAGCTTTTATTATGTAAAAAGCTTCCTCAATCTAGCATTTACAGTGGGTGTCCAACATCTGATTTCGGGTTCATGTTGGTAAGGCCCGGCATAGCAAGATGGTTAAGGCGCTCGACTCACGATTTGAGGGTCGCGGGTTCGAATTCCCGTCCCACCAAACATAGTCGCCCTTTCAGCCGTGGGGGCGTTATAATGTAACGCTCAATCCCAAGAGTTGGCGGTGGGTGGTGATGACTAGTTGCCTTCCCTCTAGTTTTTCGCTGCTAAATTAGGGACGACTAGCGCAGATAGCCCTCGTGTAGCTTTGTACGAAATTCAAAACAAACCAAACCACTTACACTGGTGGCTTTCGCTATTATTTCCCTTTCTTCTATGGGTGAGAGCTTGTCACATTTTAGAACATTCCAGAAAGTCGGACCTGTAATTAAAATGGACTTGTGCATGTTCTTTGTATCATATGTACGGTAGGCGTTCTTTCCACCTACATAGACTTTAACACACACACAGGTCGCTCTTGCACACCATATTATTTTGATGCGTTGGTGGTATTCGTGTTTTAGCATTTGTGATAAAGGTTGTAACATTTTAGTCGAATACAATTGAGGTCTCAACGTTGAGTCGTGGTTGTGTCGGAGTGGGATTCAACAGGGTTGTTTGTTGTTCTGATGTTAGTTCCTTGTTACAGATATTGCTTGATGATACAGATTGGCATGTTGAGTTCAGTCTAAAAGGTGATCTTGGTCATATATATACGTTCCTGACTTAATGGTGGTGGATGGGACAATGTGTAATCCATGTATCTATTTGTATGAATAGTTTCTCGGTAAATCGTAGTACTTACCTACCTGTCTATGTGTCAGTACATCTAAAAAAGGAATGGTTTCACCAGTCTAAATATCCATTGTAAACTGTCACTTTTTGTTCAGTGCGTCCAGTTCAGGTAGAAACGTAAAAAAAAAAAGAAGTTTTTCTACCATGTGGCCATGTCACAAATGTGACGTCACGTAGCAAAGCCAAAGAGATTGGGGCTACAGTACCTTCTTCTGAGTCCTTCGTCCTTTTTGTATGGTGGCCAGTAAACAGTGGTGAATCCATACACGTTCCTTCTCTCATTGTATAGAACTGATCTCCTCATCCCACGTAACTGAAATTTAACCAAGCAATCATTCTAGTTAAGTTAATTTTAATTATAATATTTTAATCAGAATGATGAATTTTGAGAGCATAATTGAGGGTGTCTTGAACCGAAACCTTAATTAATAAGTGAAATCAAATTACAGTGGCAAAAAAAATGAATGCAAGATATCAACAAAAACATATTTTAATTAAAACCCCTTTCTTCATTTTATATGATTTTGAAATTAATTGTGATGAACAGTTGATCTCATAATAAGCAGTGTTTAACCATCACTTTTATAGTGCACACGCCCCCCCCCCCAAAGTATAAAATGCATTTTGGGGGGCAACGGCTAGCGAACCACGAAACCTCGTATTCACAATAAAAGCACGCTAACCACAAATAACGCCTGGCCCAAATACGTTTGTAGAATAGTCTCAGCGGAATTCTGTAATTCCGCCCCACAGATTTTAAATTCACAATACTTACAGAAATTACAATTTTCTCGTGTAAAATGTTTAAAATCCTATGTGTACTTACAGTACCAACGGAAAATAAAATCCCATTACTCGCGAACTTTTTAGAACAACGTATTAAAAATCAACGAACGAAAAGTGAACATAAGCATAGGTGGGTACATCGAGAATGAACAGTACAGAGCATGTTCATGTATAATATATACGCGAGCTCATATATAGTAAGTTTACTTCTTGGGCCATCTGCTGCGTCCCCCGAGAGGGAATCGAACCCCGGATTTTAGCGTTGTAAGTCCATAGACTTACCTTTTTCTCACCGGGGAACCTCGTATGTATGTCACACAGGTTAAGTAATTGTATTTGAAAATAAACGAATACAAATACACGTATTTCTGTAACTATTTAATGTGTTCTATTTTCTTCATCCACAGGATTTCAAAGCCTCAAACGTTTAGTAACAACAAACTTTGGACATTAATATATTTTTCTTTTCATTAAGTAAAAATACAAATAATTACTAAATTGTAAAATACTTTTAAGATTCTAACTAATAAGTTACCAAACTTTTAGATTCTGTATTTAATCAAACCACAAAAACAAAATTGCAATTATTGTAACTATCGGATTCCAAGAAACTCCATCATAAGAATAATATTTAAGAACATGTTTCTTGTTGCTTTAGAAGATACTGTTACGACAGCGGAAGTCGCGTGACGCTGGGAGCATGCGCGCTGGAGTTTCTAGAATTATTGGGGAACCCCGCGAATGTCCGAGTGTTTGCTAGACGCCCTCTTTTTTAGTATATAAGCCTGGCAAAGAAAGCCAGCGATATAGATAGATATGTAGATAGACTGAAGATAGAGATAGTTGAGTCAAGCGAACATTAGGCACCGTAAGTAAAGTGTGTGAATCACTGTG
>NW_013666948.1:110863-122592 GCF_000517525.1 Limulus polyphemus
TTTAATTAAGAAAGGACTTGTATCGCTGAAGTTCATCGGGAAGAATTTATACCGGAAATTAACAAACGAGCAGATACGCAACAATACTCTTGTATACACGATAACACATTAAAGTTACGGTAGTACTAACACTGTTATTGTAAACTTTTATAACGGACAATTGTTGTTGTTGTTGTTGTATGTTATTAAGCACAAAGCTACACAAAGGGCTATCTGTACTCTGTCCACCACAGGTATCGAAACCCGGTTTCTAGTGGTATAAGTCCGCAGACATAACGCTGTGCTACTGGCGAGCGTATAACGAACAAA
Organism: Limulus polyphemus; assembly: GCF_000517525.1. Taxonomy (NCBI): domain Eukaryota; kingdom Metazoa; phylum Arthropoda; class Merostomata; order Xiphosura; family Limulidae; genus Limulus; species Limulus polyphemus. Next base: position 111,173 of record NW_013666948.1, read on the forward strand.
AATCCCCACTGTGTATTTGTTGCCATAGTAACGAATCTGTGATACACACTGGACTCTCATACATGTTTTCATAACTTTCCTTTATTATCAGTTACATAATACAGGAATCTGAAGATTTTTAAATATACAATAGATAGAATTACAATAAAGGTACTGAAAGTAACAACTTAAATCAAACGTAATCGTATTAAATGTACCTGTAGTGTAACTTACAGTCTATCACAGATATTAAACACAATGTGTAATTGATGTACTCTTCTGTAAATTGCTTCTAGCACAAACGCATGCAGTATCTTGTGAGCTTTTTTTTCCTTCAAAACTATCTCTGTTTTATGTCACTGCACACATCACACACACACGCAACGTTTGTCATAATTTAGGTCATACTTTTAGAAACGCGTGAAGTCTCAATTCTTAAATACCACACACTGATCGACACGCTTAGATACAATGGTCATTTTTCATTTACCCCCTGAGGAAGGAAAGTCCACTTTTCGAAAGCGCTTAGGTTAGGGAGTTTCTTTTCTCTCTCTCTCTCTGTGTTTATAGCAAAGCAACATTGGCTATCTGATGTGTCCACCGAGGAGAATCGAACCCCTGATTTTAGTGTTGTAAATAGGAAGACTTACCACTGGCTAACCGGAGGACGTTTCTTTTCTGGTGCTGAAAGATGGTAACAGCAGTGCAACAGGAAATGTCGAGTTTGATTAAATGTTCACTGAAAAATAAACTTCCTTAACAACAGTTTGTTCGTTTGTTTGTAATTAAGCACAAAGTTATACAATGGGCTATCTGTGATATGCCCACCACGAGTATCGAAACCCGGATTCTAGCGTTGTAAGTCCGCAGACATACCGCTGTGCCACTGGGAAGGGGGGCTTAACAACAGCACTTGAAATTCAGTGCATAATACTACACATACTAAACAAGAAAAAATAAGTAAAACGTACCTCTTGAAGTAGTACATATCCGAAACGAATATTCGGTTTACGAAATAAGTTGCTTGAAACGAATATTCGGTTTACAAAATAAGTTGCTTGAAACGAATATTCGGTTTACGAAATAAGTTGCTTGAAACGAATATTCGGTTTACGAAATAAGTTGCTTGAAACGAATATTCGGTTTACAAAATAAGTTGCTTGAAACGAATATTCGGTTTACGAAATAAGTTGCAGAATTCGAAAATATTGCTTACAAAATTTGCAAAATTAGAAAGCAGAACTTTTTTGTTTCGTGCATAATTCCGCAGGAACTGACAGAAGAGGAGACGCTGAACGAAAAACGCATCCGTGATTCTTTATTAGTTCTTTCAGCAAGTTGAAACTTATCCGTTTCATTAGTATTTATGTTTATTATCATAAACACGATTATTTTCACGAAAGCACTTGGCAACCGCTGACAACTTAATGTATTTTATAGCTCAGCGGTAAGTTTGAGAGATCATAACGCTAAGATTCGAAATTCGATCCTCGTGGTGGGCATAGCACAATCATCCCATTTGTGCTTAACAATAAACATATATTCTAGAAAATGTGACCACTTCTATAGAAAGTTTTACTGTATACCCCCCCCCCTTAATATTTCAAAATTGAGATTATGTTCAGAACTGATATGACGGTTGGCATGACAAAATAAGAATATGAGCCGTTAATGTTTAAATAAATCAGGCTGATGCTTTTTTCTGTGGTTTTTTTTATTGCCTAGAAAGTATTAGTGGATAATAGTCACAATTTAAGCATATATACCGCACACTAACTTGCCACACTCGGCCACTTTTAACCAATAGTCTTCCTTGTTCTTCTGAATCATTGATCTACGTTCCAGAACACTGTGATGTATTGTGACAGTTTTATCGCCTGATGTAGGCCTAAGACCGAAACCAGTAGTGATATGAGTCTTCTAATGAAGTTATAGGGCTTTTCCTTTGTAGTCCATAGCTATAATCATTCGCAGAGGCTCTCTAAAAGGATCTGAATGGCGCTGAGACACGTACAGATCTTGATTGAACGACACTTTGGTCCATTTTAAACAAAGCTCCTAAATTCAACGCCTTCCAAAGAGAAACTCCAAACATTATCATGCCGTTAAATACGATATAATATAAAAAAGGGCATATCACGAAAAATAACTGAATTTCACTCTTTTAACTTGTAAATGAGTTATCACGTGACGTTTGTTTGTTTGAATTTCGCGCAAAGCTACACGAGGGCTATCTGCGCTAGCCGTCCCTAATTTAGCAGTGTAAGACTAGAGGGAAGGCAGCTAGTCATCACCACCCACCGCCAACTCTTGGGCTTCTCTTTTACCAACGAATACTGGGATTGACCGTCACATTATAACGCCTCCACGGCTGAAAGGGCGAGCATGTTTGGTGTGACAGGGATTCGAACCCGCGACCCTCAGATTGCGAGTCGAGTGCCTTAACCATTTGGCCATGCTATCACGTGACAACGAAAGGAACTGATAATATTAGATTTTGTGGATAACTTTTTTTTTTTACAAAAGACCATACGGGGTATTCAGGCCAATAGAGACTTAAAAACATGCTGCTCTATGGAGGAAAGCTATCTTTGAATAAAATTCTTTACCTGAAAATAAATTCCATCCCCTTTCATGTTCACTTAAAGCTGTTATTTATTATTCCTACAGCTTAGAAATCAAAACATCCATCTATTCCATTTTTTAAAAGTATAGCTTATAATAACTTAAAAATTACGCCACCCTACGAGAAACTCTTTCAAGCCTGTTCTGATGCAAATCTGGTGTAACTAATCTATATTGTTTTTTGTTTTTGTTTAATTTAGAAAAATAAGAAGAAGAACAGAATCCCATAATGTATTCATTTTTTTCTATTATAAATTTGTTATTTCTGTTTGCTTTACGGTAATCTCATACTTATCCAAAACTAGGCCAAACTAACTTCTTATACTCCAGATTCAAAAATATAGCACATAGCCACTCATGACAACAACCTGCTCACTCTAGACAGATAAAAGGGCCCGGAACTGAGGATTATTAATGCAGAAATAAGGGTACATGCGTACAAGGTCACAAGATAGCATTCTACTGATAAGGGTATTTAACATAATATTAAGATAAACACACATGTCGTCACATCCTGAATGATAAAATTAATTTAATTTAAAGTTAACTAACGGTATGAAGCAAATATTTAAAATTATATGCTTACATTATATAAAATATTATAAAACATACAAATTACACGTTATGAGTATTAATTATTTTGTAAACTTGGTTTGTTTTTGTTTATTTGTTTTTTATTTCGCGCAAAGCTACACGAGGGCTATCTGCGCTAGCCGTCCCTAATTTAGCAGTGCAAGACTAGAGGGAAGGCAGCTGATCATCACCACCCACCGCCAACTCTTGGGCTACTCTTTTACCAACGAAAAGTGGGATTGACTGTAACATTATAACGCCCCCACGGCTGAAAGGGGGAGCATGTTTGGTGCAACGGGGATTCGAATCCGCGACCCTCAGATTACGAGTCGAGCGCGCTAACCACCTGGTCATGGTTATAAACTTGGAACCTCTTCCTAAAAATTTATTTCACAATCAAAATTACAGCAGTAACAAATGGGTTAGACAAATGTGCAATTTAAATTTCTTTGCAATTTTCCATCACATTAAATGCAGCAACGTTTTTTTTTACGGGTACTAGTAATTTATGATTTTTTTTACGGGTACTAGCAATTTATGTTTTTTTTACGGGTACTAGTAATGTTTTATTGTTTTTTACGGGTACTAGTAATCTATGATCTTTTTTACGGCTACTAGCAATTTATGTTTTTTTTTACGGGTACTAGTAATGTTTTATTGTTTTTTTACGGGTACTAGTAATTTATGATTTTTTTTACGGGTACTAGCAATTTATGTTGTTGTTTTTTTACGGGTACTAGTAATTTATGATTTTTTGTTGTTTTTTTACGGGTACTAGTAATTTATTATTTTTTACGGGTACTAGTAATGTTTTCTTGTTTTTTACGGGTAGCAATAATTTATGACTTTTTTGTTGTTTTTTTACGGGTACTAGCAATTTATGATTTTGTTGTTTTTTTTTTAACGGGTACTAGTAATTTATGATTTTATTTGTGTGCCATAATGAAATTCTACGGCAAAATTAACGCATTCATACATCAGAACTCATTAAAATACTTTTGCTAGTTATATAAAAAAAACAAATCTTAAAGTAACTGTTTACCCTAATCTTTAGTTCGTTTTTAATTTCGCGCAAAGCTACTCGACGGCTATCTGCGCTAGCAGTCTCTAAATTAGAGATGATAGACAAGAGGGAAGGCAGCTACTCAACACCACCCACCGCTAACTTTTAGCCTACTCTTTTACTAAATAAAGTGGGATTGACCGTAACATTATAACGTACCCACAGCTGAGAGGGCGAGCACGTTCGGTGATGTGATTCAAACTCGCGACCTGCAGATTTTGAGTCAAGCGCCCCCAACTACCAGGCTTTATTTTGTGCTACTATATCGTGCGGTCTACAAAGATATTTACACTATAGCGTGCGGTTCACACAGATACTATCATCATCACCGTTTTAATGATTCACTAAAACTTAATTTCTTGCTAAATAATTTATATCTTTACACGTTTTTGTTCAGCAAATAATAATAATTTAATAAGCTGTGTGCTCCAAAAGAGTACCCTAAATTTAGGTTAAAATTGTGCTGGTTTTGATTGTTGGGATTTATTTCATTCCGATTATATTTGCCCCAAAAAACGTTATGTAATGGAATTTTGTACTTTATTAGTTTAAAAGCGTTGTTTATAATAAATGGCGCCAAGTGCAAATATACGAAAGTTAAAACATCCCTTACCTTTAGTAACAGTGGATCGTAATTCTTAGTAGTCTGTGGGGGACAGTTCTCTAGCCCTAAACAACATTGGTCCTAATTAGGATTCGTCATACTAATATATATGGTGAAGTCATTTGATTGTGTAAATAAAAGTGGATTTTTGTGTGTGTGAAAGCAAAAGGAGTAAAGAGACCGGAGAGGTGGGGTGGGAGCAAGTAACTGTATCATAAGAATGCCATGTCATCTTATTCTTTGTAGTGTATCAAGTGAACAAATTCAAAGAAGATTTATCCAGAAGTTTAGAAGTAACCACTGATATAGTCACAGTCTATATTGGGATGAAGACCAAAATAATGGCTTTACGTAGTGGAATAATAGATATATTTACTTTAAAACATTATCAAACAGAGATAAATCACAAGAGATGTACTGAATGGTATTATATAAATGATGAAATACCCTAGAGATGGGTGATAAATGTCTTTTGCTTGTTCTGTTGACGACAGGATATGTAGCAATATAAAGAATACGAACTTGTTACTCGCTTTTCTGGACTTGCTACACAGTTTTCTTGACTTGTTACTGATTCTTGCTACTTGCTTTTCTCAACTTGTTATTCATTACACAACAAAAGTAAACCCCTCACCCCCATGAAGAAACCTGTTGTTTTAGGACCAGTGGGCCTTAGGTCTATAGACATGGCACCGGTGTATATAACATAATACATAAAACGTTATTGTTTTCCATCATTTATCACCGAGAAACCTAACCGTGATTCCTAATATATACATAAATATATTTTATTGCCACATGAAATACGTAACACGCACATCATTGTCGACAGAACTTCGGTCAGTTGTTTTTGTTTTGTTTTACCGCAAAGCCACGCAATGGGCTTTTTGCTCTCCGCCCACCGAAGAGAACTGAACCCCGGATTGACTGTCTTGATACGGAATTAAAGCACGAAGCATTTTATTCACATCTGCTTGTGTTCGTCAATATTTCTTCAATTCATAGATGTAACGTAACAGCCAACTAAATAAGGATGTTCTCTGATGCCTTTCATGCACCAAAACAATCTTATTGTGTCCATCAATGCAAGTAAAATATGACACACATTTGTTTAGTTGTTCTGTCATGGCGCAACAACATCATAATGAGGTTATCGGCCTTCAGGGCCGCTGATGGCAAACTGTTGTGTCTCTTAGATTAAACAGTTTCTTCAAGGTAAATGTAGGTCACCTACTTACTTCTTTCGTGGATTTAGGCTTTCCACGTGTTTGCTGTAAACAAGCAAAAACTGCCACGACAAACCACGGAACTGTAACAAAGTCCTGCTGTTTATATGTACAAATTCAGATATAACAACCTGCATAACTGAAACCTAAATATATGTAATAAAGAACAATCCAAAATATGTCATTTGCATTATAAGAAACCTTATCACAGCTCATAAGCTCTTAATGAATCTCACCTTGACCAGTACACTTTGTTTCAAAACAACTTCATATATAATCAACAAGGAGCAACGAACCACATATATCAAACGAAGGTCAAACTAGAGTAGGCCAACATATCAGTTTACTTTATTATACAGTATCGTTTCCTTTAAGAATAACATTTAGTGTTTTTGTATATCTACGTTCGAATGAATAAATATAGTAATTCTGTTCTAGACTTTTTTAAACATTTTTAAACAGCAATCAATTATCTTTATGTTTTTACTTATTTTTTTTCTTTCTTTTGTAACATAGTCATATTTTTACTTGGCTAATAATGAACATGTCTGTTACATTTAGTTATTTTCTCCAAATTGGCTACGTTTCGATGAAATCAAAAGCCATGTACTAATCAAACTACTGTTCAGGTTCACAGTTTTGATATTTAGATATCAATTTGTAGTTACCTGTTACCAGTTATTACAATAACATTAATACAGTGGCAGTAGTAAAGAGTTGAATGAATGTGTTTCCAGTATGTTAATAATTACATTTATCATGAAATGTTAAGTTCACAACATTTTACACCGATAGTAATCACTGTAATTTAAGCTGTTAGTGTTACATATTACTTTGATACTGCCCACTACACTATAAGTATAAAATTACCAGAAAATACAGAACGTTTACGGTTTACATTTTACCTGCAAGTGGAAGGTTATAAATATGTTGTTTGCACCCTAACAAATGTTGACTAACTTTAATATTTACTCTAACTGTTCGAGAATCTACTCTAACTACTTTTAGTACTAATAGTATATTAATTTACGACTGTAGGCCCTAGAAAACTTCAAAATACTTTCTTTTAGATTTAGTTTGATCTAATTATCACTGTTGTAACTCTTACCGACTATGTATAATTACTATTAATAACATTGTTGTCGACTTACCTATGCATTAAAAACATTGTTGTCGACTTACCTATGTATTAATAATATCGTTGTCGACTTACCTATGTATTAATAATATCGCTGTCGACTTACCTATGTATTGATAATATTGTTGTCAACATACGTATATATTATTATTAAGAAAATTGGTCTCAACTTACCAGGAAACTAATTTCAAGTGAATCACAAAAAGTATATGTAGTATTCTTTAGTTTTTCACAATGTCTTTTCACAGAATTTCAGTGTTTACGATACTTAACTACACCTCGTTATATCTATCACGTTTTAAAATTGTGTTACCATTAGACTTTACACTTCATCAGGTAGACCAGACCTCGACACTGACACACAGCACTCTACACTAGGGCACGCGGTCGTACGCTCTCGATCACGGTCGACGAGGAAAACTCACGAGCAAGCTAAAATACGCGAGAAAATTTTAACTTTAAACCCAACAAGTAGCGTTAACATTGCGATCATTAGTCCAATGAAGGTGTTCGTCACACCTTTCGAAAGAAGCCTCAGACGAAAGCTTTGCCAAAACGATGACAGAAACTTGGTCAGGGTTTTCGTTTAACACTCTTAGAACTAAGCAACACCACGAAAATACTTCCATGTGTTATTCGATGTGCGCATGCGGGTAGTTGGTGTCGTGCGCTAAGCTGATTGCCATTACCACAATAGAGTTAATAAGTTAACTAGTTAAACTTTTCATTTCTTAGTACCTATAAGTGGTGCCACCTGGTGATGAAGGGCGTTTGCCAAATTTGATGTAACAGTTCCCTTCAACTTTATTATAAGTAGCATAGCCATAAGTGAAAACAGACTGAAATTTTTAGTCACTCGCAGTAAACATTCTATTGTTGCTGGAGGACTTATTATAATAACAAGCACGTAAATATATTAATATATTAACTTTTATATTCATCGTCTGTACTAGGACAAAAACGTTTTGACGTGACAACAATTTAAATTAAGTCAATAATTATTTGTAACGTTTAAGAACGAAATTTATCGAAGTATTATTTTATTACATTGAATCTGGTTAAAATATGTATGGATATTTTAATTTCTTCCAATGTTTCTCCTAATGTAGTGCGTTAAAAAAATAGCCAGAATTGATTGATATTTGTGTGATTCTATTGCTAAATCTGTTTGTAACATGGTTAACATTACACTCCAGGGACAGTCCAACACATTTCCGTCTACTGAAGTTATGTCCTTCAAAGTTATCCGTGGAAACGGAACAGTGTGGTGGTATCCCTGGACTCTGGATTTTCGCAGCTAATCGACAGCATCTTCCGCAAAATTTTAGACTACTCGCTTGACCGAATAATGATATTTGACCGTTACTTTTATAATGAATCACGGCCGCAAAGTGCGGGTCGTATTTTTATAATATGAGCACGCTAAACAACTATGTCACGCCCGGCCTACTGCGAGAAGTAGTGTGTATTTTCATAATCACAAAACGTGTATAGTTTATATGAAACTTTCAAGTAACTATTTATTTCAGCTCACTCCAAGTTAATTCTGTAGTGAAATCTAAGGACATTGTATTTTGTTTAAGTGACACTTAATCTGTTATCTCTAACGCAACGTGTAGCCCGTGTCGTTGTGACAGCTTCACCCGAGCCCATATCAACGTGGAGAAATCACTACCTATCATAATCATTGTCTGTACATCTTGACAACCACAGTTACCACGCTTAATTCTTAAAGCCACGCATAAACAGAGAACGGTGGAAAATCACATTATTTGATAAACCACACGTGACGTCAACAACATATGTTAAAATAAATGCCTCCCAATAATTTTTGAGGGAAACAACATATTTTTCGGTGCTTCTGAAGTTATATAAAAGCTATGCATTGAAGTAGGGGAGCCATGCCGCTAGCCGACCACACTCTTAAGGAGATTAGTTGGATTATTATTTCAGTATATATGGGTTTAGGATTGACCTAAATCTACTAAGCTGGCTGCACCACATGAGATGCTATGGGAATTATGGCCGAAAACATCGATAACAGCCAGAGCTCCCAACAGAAGAAACAACGCATTTTAATATCTATAAGTAAGAGCGTAAGAAAAGTATATTTCGTTAGCTTAACTAATTAACGGTTTGATTTTCATCTTTGATGGAAAGTTGTTATTTATCTCTTGATAGCTCCGAAAAATAACTTCTTCTCAACCATTGAGCCTTCAACCAAATGACCGTCCTAGCTACTGGTTTGGCGGCCATAACGATCAGGAGGTCGATGGCGACAGCTTTATTACCAGGTTTATTTTTATGCTTGATCTAAGAAGGAAACTTTCTCTGATCGAGAGTTGATATTTATATAAAGTTTATAACCAAACTGGAGAAAGACACACCGAGAATTTTTAAAATGTGATGGTTTCTTAGAATATTCAACATAAACAATCACACAAAAGGCAAAATGATCATGCAACCAATGCTTATCTTCTTCTTTTTTTTTCGGGCCGAAGAGTGGTCAAGCGGCTAGTGTATCGAGCAAGGGATCCGAAGGTCTCGAGTTTGAGATATGGTGCTATAACAAACATTCTTTTCACATTCAGTTGTGGGTTCGTTGTAAGAGTGACAATCAGTCCCGCCATTGCATTCCCTCTGAGGAGACTATACCCGAAATAAAAGAGGTTACTGACCTGGCCTTTTAACCAACTGTGTGTATGAGGTGTCATTCAGGTGAACAAAAATTGACAACATCAGCGTTTCCGTTCCACCAATAACTAATAAAACACTAAAATTATGCCAAATGATTTGAAACTATATCTAATTCATCATTTAAAGTAATCTTTCTAAACAACATTATTGTAAGTGAAAATACCGATAAGTGAAAAGAAACTCCGAGACTGGGACCAAGTACCTTGAGCTAACAGGACCAATGCTCTATCCAACTGCCCCCAGTGGCACAGCAGCATGTGTACGAACTTACAACGTTAGAAACTGGGTTTCGATACCCGTGGTGGGCAGAGCACAGATAGCCCATTGTGTAGCTTTGTGCTTAACTTCAAACAAACATAGAAATCTGTCCAACTGAGCTATCCAAAACGGCGATGATTTGTACTCTTGGACGACTTGAAAACCAGTGTTCCAATAGGTTCAGCACTTGGACATTATAGACTGGCTGTGATAAAACTCAACCCCATATAATAAAACAGTAACTTTTATATAACATGTTATGGATGTCTTTGTACAAACCAAATACAGTAACTACCCGTTTACGTCGGGGATGTGTTCCTAGAAAATACAACGTTAGAGGGATCGACGTAAATCGGGCTCTATTTTCCTATTGACTTAGTGTTACAAAGGGAAGATGCATTCCTGGAGACTAATTTTAGGACACCCGAACTTAATCTAACCCAACATAAAGACATAGAAAATAAATAAATAAATACAGGACACTCATGTTTAAGGGTTTTTGAAAACCTTGGTTCAACAACTTTGGCTGGCTTTGACTTGACTTCCAGGAGTGGAAAAATACCTTCCACACAAAAGAACATTCTATACATAAAAACAGAACGTTTCATTTCTAACAAACATGGTTAAAGTTTACACACATTCATCACAAGATATCCAGAGTCTAATATCTAACGGTAGTATTCTCTGGTATCAGAGATTTCGAGTTGAAGAAGCCAAAACACTCGCCGTGGTTGTTATCCAGTGTTACGATTGCCAACGCAACGGACACGTCGTAGCAGCGTGTAGATCTTTTACACGATGTGTGGGCTGTGAGGGTGATCAACATGATTCAAACTGCCTAATACAACACGAGAAACTTTTGTGCTGTAACTGCCAACAGCAACACCTTGCCAGTTACAAAGGATGTCACAATCCAAGAGATGTACAGTACAACAACCAAACACAAATTCACTCCAAGCAAGTCAAGAAACAAATACCCCAGAAACAGTACTTATAAATGCAGAAATAAATCCTATCATTGAAGCAGTTAAAAATACATTCATTGATTTCTTCATACAGTACCAGCCCCCCCCCCAAAAAAAACCAACAACAACAAAAAACGAAAAGATAGTATCATTCTTTTCATAGAAATTGCCAAGTAACATTTTACCCGTAACATCATAAATAATATTCAACGTATATATATACACGTAACTAAACTTAATTTAAGTTACGTACTATACTATACATCTATATCGAGACTCTAAACTGTACGAC
>NW_013666948.1:122639-131263 GCF_000517525.1 Limulus polyphemus
ACATGTTTCGACGTTACATCCTTAGGATGACGATGTAACGTCGAAACATGTAGAGTCGTCAACTTTTGGAAGGCCATAGATAGGCCTAAATAAAATGTTTTTAACTGTGTATCAGTTTAACGTTGAATATATTTATGATTTTAACTTTATACACAAGTGCCAAAATACTATAATTTTACACGTAATTTCAAATATAATCCGCTTATTCATGAACTCCTTTATCACAAATCCAACTAATTAAAAATCCAGGGTCAGGTAAAAAAACAAGTCACTCTTATCCATAACTTACAATATCACCTAGGTCGAAGTATCATAAGTGTATTGAAAGAGTATTTATTTATAAATATGTCTCTGGTAATGCGATCTAATGATAAATGACGTTTACCAACGAAACGTTTTGTGAACTAAAATGCGATCAAATTGTGGAAAATGGTAAATAACACGAACTGCTATAAGATAAAATTCATGAACATAGATGGCCCTGAAAAGGATAATAGGAATTGTGAAACGAATTTCATCATTTGTGCGCAAAATTCTCATGTTTTTTTTTTATATAGCATTTAAAATAACAACAGTCAAGGAGGGGGGGGGGGAAGAGATCTGTATTGTATATGACCCTCCCAGGTCGTCCACTACGACCTAAATACCGGCTCAGACACACGCTGCCAAAAACAACATTAAACCGGATTTAACCAACTTATTTCGGATATCGTTGCCTTATTTCTTAACGACTTTATATCGGATCGACGTAAATGGAAGCGTTACTGTATAGGTGAAACACACTGGAATAATGTCGTCGTAAATATTTATAGCTAGCGTTTCCATAAAAGGTCCAGTTATTTATTCAGTACAGGCTTGAGTAATCTTGTTCATATATATATTCTTTATATCGGATCGACGTAAATGGAAGCGTTACTGTATAGGTGAAACACACTGGAATCACTGGAATAATGTCGTCGTAAATATTTATAGCTAGCGTTTCCATAAAAGGTCCAGTTATTTATTCAGTACAGGCTTGATTAATCTTGTTCAATTAAACATGGTGATTTTTCTGCTAATGATTTGCAACAGATACATCTATTTAAGGGATTTGAAAATTTGGTCAAGAAAGTGCTGGAAAGCTTTAATTTTAGTATTTTGTAGGATGTTTGAATTTTGCATATTAAATCATCACTTTATGTATGTCAATCGAACTGTGTGATCGAACTATCCAAACGGATGTCGGAAAATCGCCGTCCTCCTACACAACAGTGGCGGTTCCTGAACTTTTTCTTTTTTTTGTTGGTGTCTTTGTTGGGACCTAGAAACGTAGACATTATCTTGGAGGTTGAGGTATTTTAAGCCAAAATTTAGTGTAACTCCTCATTCACAAAAGTAAAACATTCTCATTTTATTGAAACCGTAAGTTGGCTGAAGATATTTTTTGTTGCGAATAAAACATAACTCATAAAATCAAAGTCTAATTAAACACAAGTATAGTAATGGCAATGTTAATATGACGAACTTATTTTGTAGTAAACAATCCACCTCGTTTATTGTACAGGTCAAAACATCAATCAGAACACGCTGACAACAGCGTAACAATCAGAACACGTTGACAACAGCGTAACAATCATGTTTGTTTTTGTTTTTTTAATTTCGCACAAAGCTACACGAGGGCTATCTGCGCTAGCCGTCCCTAATTTGGCAGTGTAAGACTAGAGGGAAGGCAGCTAGTCATCACTACTCACCGCCAACTCTTTTACCAACGAATAGTGGGATTGACCGTCACATTATAACGTCCCCACAGCTGAAAGGGCAAGCATGTTTGGTGTGACTGGGATTCGAACCCGCGACCCTTAGATTGCGAGTCGAGCGCCCTAACCACCTGGCAAAGCCGGGCCGCGTAACAATCACAACACTGACTGTAGTGCAACAGTGTGCACAGTATAGCTTTAACACCAAACAGTTACACATGAATAAGTTGTATATTGTTGTAAACTATATTTTCAGTGTTTTATTTTAGATACTAGCTAACTCACGCATAAGATTAAGATTTTGTAAATTCACCTAAAATATTGATGGGTGCATTAGCTATAAATACGAGTGAACAGTCAATTCGTGAGAGTGCTAGTCAAAGCAAAGTATTCAATGAGAGATTATAGTATCTGTTCAGTTATTCATCTAATGAGTCATGTGTTTATTAATCAAAGCTAAGTTAGCTACGTTAGGAGTAAGCCTCGCAATTTGTATTGAAATGTTGTATTTGAGGTTAGGCCTACATTTAGTTATGGAGTTAAGTGTTGAAACATTGATTGTGCTCTTAGGCACGAGTGAACGTAGCCTGTAGAAACGTTATATAAGGAATAAACTAATTTGTTATTGTTAAGTGGACTGGACTTCGGACTGTTATCACCAAATAATCTAAAAGAATGAGCTGAACGATAGAAGTGATAGAAAACGTTACAATGATATATCTAATTATGACTATTCTATTATATCCGTTCTAACTGGAACTGAAACATGCCACCGAAAATTAATCGCTTTTTGGAAGAGCATATAACAACCTTTTTCAACTCAACATATTTTGACACTTAGACCATAAACAGTACAGGCTTGATTAAACTTGTTCAATTAAACATGGCGATTTTTCTGCTAATGCTTTGCAACAGATACATCTATTTAAGGGATTTGAAAATTTGGTCAAGAGAGGGCTGGAAAGCTTTAATTTTAGTATTTTGTAGGATGTTTGAATTTTGCATATTAAATCATCACTTTATGTATGTCAAAATGTTATGATTTACAGTCATGAGAAAATTGGTTAATTATATTGGATCGTCTAGTAATTTCCTTTACCTATCGTACTCGTTTCTCCTGTCAACCTAAATTCATATACTTCAGCAAAATATCGTAGTTTGAAACTTCAGTGATGTGGGAAGGAGTTGCAAATTGAAGGTGCTTGGCTAGACATGCAGATAATATAATAATATAATTAACAGTAGCTATACAAGTCAAATATCTATAACACGCTTGATGCCTATTAATTTTATGGTTTGTACTGCGTAATAAGTTTAAAAAAAAATAATTGTCACAACTACTAAAGTACAAAATCCGAAGTAAGATCCATGGAACTACTGTTCGTTGCTTTTTTTTTTAATTCTTTTGTTTTACTTTTGATTTAAAATTAATATATTATTTACCAAAATATATGAATTTAATGTGAAAGCATAAATCAATTGAATATAAATTTCTACGTTTTATGCATACATACATGTAATATTTGTATTAAACAAGTGATTTTAGTTTAGCTTGTATCTAAACTTATAAGTTCTAGCTTTGAATTTGCTTTGTACAGTTGACAATAGTCGTATATAATTACCGGTTGAAGGTTAATTTTGAGTGCCGCCACAACATATTTGAGCGTGATAAATGGATTTGCCTCTACAATGGTTGTTAAAAAAAGTCCACAAGGATCACTTTCACAGTAGCTGCACAGGTTACAACTCAAATATCTCGAAACCTTGCAAATGTAGGTAATCGAAGAAATAATTGTGATTGATGATGACATGCTGAAGTCATGGTCAGCAGGACTTGGAGCTATCTGCTGAAGATTTATTGGGCTCTGGTCTGAGAAACAGATGCAAAGACGGGCGAAGAAGAGGAAGGCTCACGTAGCGGACCCATCAATTGTAGAACAAGAAGTAATGTCATTCGTGATGTTCCAAAAATACAAAACCCTATAACCCGAGCGCTAGGTTTAGAGGGTTTTGTATTTATATAAGAAGTATTGCCGTAACCTATGGGGTTTATACTGATAATGTGGCCAGTCATAACGCGATCTATTTTTTTCTCTATCTTAAAAATTGTAAAGTGTAATCGTCGTATCTCACTGTATGTTACACCATTTGCAAGTTGCACTAAAATCGGATGAACCCCAAATTGTTTCCGTCCGATCCCTCTGGTTGAGGGAGAAATTATGTGTTTAAAAAAAATCGAGAATTACAATGTATTTCACATTCTAAACAATGACAATTTCTTTGAAAAAGATGGCATGAAAGTCATTACAGAATATCAGTTTACGATCTTATTATATAGTAGTATCCGTATAATCACAAGACATAATAACTGTTTTAAAGATAAGCAGAGCTTCATTATAAAGCTTCTGAGCTAAATATGTTTGAATCTATCTAATCGAACTCTTTTCCTACACGCTATATGACAGTGGGTCCACACGCGTTTGATCAACACCAGTACTTCTAACCAAACAAATGTTATTTTGGTTATTAATTTGTATTATACGTTTAAACTTTTAAAGTTTATTACTATTTCTTCCTTTAACGTGTGGTATTTGAGCACGATTCATATTTAATTCAAATTATTCTATTTCTAAAACTCCTAATCAGATGACACTAAAGCTTTCGAAATTTCATCTGACGAAAGATCCATATTAATTTCCTCACTGCTTCAAACGATGAATAAAGATATTCCGCATCATTATGTAGTCCTTGTAAATCGCCGATGTATCTTTAGGTTTCTCTTTTATAGAGTGTAATAAAAAACGAATGTACACTTTCTGTTGCTCGAAATCTATGTGCATATGTTTTGAAAACTTAAATAACGACGTTCTATGTTGATGATGATTATAAGCCTAGCAACTTAGAAGGCTAATCATACTTGGGTTGTGCTTGTTTTTCTGAAAAGAACCTGGTTGATCGTTAGAATTATCATAACTTGTTTTCCTTGGTGGTCATCATTGATTCATCCACTTATCCACCTTACTTTTCTTTCTGAGACGGAATAAATTGTCAATAAATATTGAATTTGATTTTTCTTTGTCGTTCTTTGTGTTTTTTACTTAATATTTTTCTGTGCACTTACCATATTTAAAGATCGTACAACTCTGCTTAGTTTTCTAATATAGATACATTAGTATAATCCAATTCTGAATGACGACTCCTCATAAAATTGCACACATTTGTCACAAACTATATTCGTTGTTGATATAAGCACCTTCCTCTTTCTTGCAAAGATCTAAACATTTTGAAAACTAATAATGATAAATTAAGTTACAAATAAATGACACAGAAAATAAACTAAATAATAACGATCGATGGTCTGAAAAGAAGTTTTGCTGAACCTATAATAAATAAAACCGATTCACATTAAAACATAGATTTATTTTGATGACATCATTATAACGTCATTTTTTATTCTAATATAAATAATAAATTTTTATAAACTATTTAGATAAGACAAAAGCTAATTAAGTTACTAATCAGACTTTTGACAGCACAAGATGCATTTTTTAACTTTGAAAAAATAAATCGCATCTCTTCATAACGGAAAAGGTAAGATGATATTACTCTAACTATAGCTGTATTCAAAATAAAATAAATACTCACGAGGTGTTAATATAGACATTTTTAACAACCGTAAACAAAAATTGCATATAATTTTCTGCAAAATTAAAGAAGGGATGTTTGCTTCTAAAATAATTAATTTGGGTAATATATAACCATATTCATAAGGTATGTCTGATTCTACATTTTTTAACGCAACCATATGGTGATGGTTTGTTTGTTTGTTTGAAGATAAGCACAAAGCTACACTATGGGCTATCTGTGCTCTGCCCGCCACGGGTATCTAAACCCGGTTTCTAGCTTTGTAAATCCGCAGATATATCGCTGTGCAACTGGGGGACAAATGGTGATGGAAATCTTATAACACTAACAGGCATAATAAATCTTACCTTTTGATGAAAAACTTATATCGATTAAAACAAATCTTATTTTCGCCGAAAATTTCATATCAGAAAATAATAAATCCAAATTTTTAATGAAAATATCAAAGTTCGTGATTGCTTTATAAACTCTGAATAGAAAAAAATGATTAACGTAATTGAACACGTTTTCGAACATCAACAAAAGTTTCAATAAATCAATACGAAGCACTATTTATATGATTAGTCAAAATATCAACATTCCAACCTCACATATATCTAACTACCTGATTAGTTGAAAATTTAGCCATTGTCTCTAATCGCTAAAAAATAAAATACGGTCTTGGCCAAAACGTGTGCATACTGTTCTATGTTTACGTTATTGTCTACATGCATGGAGTAGTTATTGAGTAAGAACCAATATCAACATTCAAACCTCACATATATCTAACTACCTGATTAGTTGAAAATTTAGCCATTGTCTCTAATCGCTAAAAAAATAAAATACGGTCTTGGCCAAAACGTGTGCATACTGTTCTATGTTTACGTTATTGTCTACATGCATGGAGTAGTTATTGAGTAAGAACCCGAGTTGTATTGTTTGTTTGTAATTAAGCACAAAGCTACACAATGGGCTATCTGTGTTCTGCCCACCACGGGTATCAAAACCCGGCTTCTAGCGTTGTGAGTCCGCTGACATACCGCTGTGCCACTGGGGGGGCCTCGAGTTGTAACAGAGAAAGTAGAGTATGATAGGACAAACATGTAAGAATTGTTATTCTGGTCTGTATAAGTTGTCTTAGGCATTTGTTCGTCAAAACACACATGCACACCTGTTTTGTACAAAAGAGTATGCTTTTGGTATAATCTTTATCGAAATAGATCAACGCTTTCTCTGTACTTGGTAAAGGATCATGCCTCTTCACGTGCCAGAAGTTAAAGGGCGTCAAATTGTTCGACTGTCCAGGAATGGTACGAAGCAAACAGACATTGCCAAAACAGTAGGGTACTATCTCTGACTGTATTCAGAATCCTGAAACGTCATCGGACTACAGGAAACGTTTTTCCAGGAAAGCTTACTGGTAGACGTCGAAAAAACTACTGCCCGAGATGATCGTGTTTTGATCAGGTTCACGCGTAGGAGTCGAAAAAAGTCTTGCAACACCTTACTACAGGAATAGAATGAACACATTCATTCCAGGATATCCAGAAGAACAGTGAATAAGAGACTGAACAAACAAGGTTAATTTGTAAGGAGGGCTATCTGCAAACCGATATTAACCAGAATTCACTGTGATACTTGAGCAAGACAGCATGCCAACTTACAGTTAGGACATTGGTGGCATGTCATCTTTTCAGATGAGTCCTTTTTGTGACTTGTTAAAGCTGATGGTAGGACTCGTGTTCGTCGTTTGCCTGGAGAACTGATGGGGGAAGACTGTCTTTCCTAAAGGAAACAGTGCAGTGCATGTTTGGGAAACTATTCATCATGGTAGAAAAACTGCTCTTCGTACCCTCCAGGGAAACGTCAATGGCGCTTCCTACAAGTATCACACGGAGACGATATTTCTGCCTTATGCTAGGGCAAGGTTTGGCAATAAATTTGTGTTACAGGATGACAATGCCACTGCCCACAATGCGCGTATTGTACAGGATTATCTCCGATCAGGAGGATGTTACAAGATTGTCATGGCAAGCAAAGTGTCCAGATTGTAATCATATTGAGAACTGTTCGGCAGAACTGAGCAGGAAAATTGCTAACCACGACCCTAAACCAGCTACTCTAGCTGAGTTACAGCGCCTTCTAGTGACAAGTTGGGATTAAATCACGGTGAATTACATCAATAATCTCACTGACAGCATGCCACGTCGCCTTGCGGAGGGTATTAGGGTACGAGAAGAACCAACCAAGAACTGAATGTTTAATATGAACTGATATAAGGTAACAGACGCCATTTATGATAATGTGATGTTATATTTTGTCATTATATATGTTTCAGTAAGGTTTTGTTATGATAGGTGAAATGATGAATTACACACCTTTCTACAGGTGTCTGATAAAATTATTTGCCGTTCTAATAAATCTTTCATGATGTTCATAGAACCTGTCTCTACATGTATAGATATTCGTTTGTTTGAAATAAAGCGAAAAGCTACACAATGGGCTATCTGTGCTCTGCCCACCACGGTTGTCAAAACCCGGTTTCTAGCATTGTAAGTCCGCAGACCTGCCGCTGTGCCACTGGGGGGGGGGGGGCATATAGATGTATAATATAACATGCATTTCTCAGTTTGACAGCGCTAAGAGTATTTGTATTCCATATTAATAATAATGGTCTTATTCGTTACAAAATATGCAAAAATTTTGGCCAAGACTGTATCCCTAGTCATTAAGCAAATATACTAAACAGTATTTCAAAGTCAATTTCTTGACTGTTCTCATTACTAGAGGTTCATTTATATCTCTAAATTATAGTACTGTTAGTAGCCTAATTATGTGACTCTTTAATTAAGCTTAATATCATTTACATTATAATAGGCTTAATACAACATAAATCTAAATTACTATTTATTTCATAATCATAACAATCTCTTCAGTAGGATTTCATTACCTTTAAAAGAACGTTTATTGATAATTAAATTATTAAATATAATAATTTTATTGATTCGGTGGATGGTTGAAGTTTCACTTGAAACCAAGATTTTCTTTTTCGAAACATTCCTGGACTCAATCAACCATTCTATTGTATCATCAATGTTTAGACTTTGAAACATATATTCAAAAATATAAATGTAATAAACATACTTTCCCAAGTGAGATGTAAGAATATCATAGAACCATCTACCTTCATCTCGCCTCATACCTATCCAGTAAAATCTTTGTCGTAGGTGACTCAATGTCTTCTTAATTCCGAGATGTCCTCCT
>NW_013666948.1:132240-140213 GCF_000517525.1 Limulus polyphemus
CTCTCAGACTGCAGTTCAATTACTCATTACCCTGTTGTCCCTTCACGTTGTGAACGTCTTATATATATACAAGACTAACACATATCTAGTAAATGCTAGGGCATTCTTGAAGGAACAGGATATTTCTAGAAAGAGGTGGTGTGGTACTAGTCACGTGACCTCGCTGACGCAACAGTATCTTAGTAATTACATTGTATGAATCACTAAGCCTCATCTCATATTGATGAGAAAATAATTCATCTAAAGACAAAGGCTTCGTCATCTGAAGTAATGATTTCATTCGTTATTCAAATAAAGTAAAGGTATCGTAAAAACGGTTGCTATGATATCGTTGATCTGCTGTTATTGGTAGATTTAGTAACTGAAAGTTGGTGAAATAAATAAAAATATTTTGTACGAATTTAAGAAACTCATTAAATGGCACATTTTACAACCTTAAGCTCTCACGATTTGTTTTCGTATTGGCCTGAATTGGTATATCATTATGATATACGTTTATCAGTCATATCTAGTTAGATATATAATATATTTTGACGTAATTATAACATCCATAATGATAAATTATATTTTAAGTTACATATCTGCTTTGGCAACTGGGGAACAAACCCAAACCACACTTTCCTAAGTGTCTGTCTGCTTTATTACTTGCAATTTTAGATGGTTCCATTGCAATTTCCAGTCCAACGCATGTATAAGAGAATCATCAAGAAATCACCGAATGTCGTATATTTCACTTCAGTGCAGTTACTCAGTGTTTGAGGAGTACCGTAGAAAGTAATCACTGGATTAAAGTGTTTATGATGCACGACCGGTACTTGCTAGTTGGATTAAGTTAATTTAATTTTTAATTGATAAATGTCTTTTAAACAGTAATCCAGGCAACAGTTATAGATTACTGATAGCAGGAAGCCTCAGTTCTCATTTGTTTGGTTGGGAAATGAAGGAAATTAATAGCCTTTTAGGAAAAGAAAATAGAAAATTAATGATATTCACTTTGGAAGTAATAATACCGCTGTAAATAGTCAAATACACGTGGAAGTTTTCTTTTTATAGATTCTGCGAAACTTGCATGTAACGCATGCGTTAAGCTATCAACCTTTGAATAAAACATTTTGCGTTTTCCCGTGTAATCAACATTTTTAACATGTGCAGAATTTTCGTCATCTGACTATAGTAGTCTTGCCATTATCCATCTATGCCCATGTCAAAGTAACGAGTGACTTCGGTACATATTAACATTCAATTTATAATTTCTATATTCCATGGAAAATATGAAGGGTTTATTATTAAACTGGCAATTTTTACCATCTAACTCGATTATGTATTCGTGGTTACGATATACGTTTTCAATAGTTCGTTGTATTTTTGTCTTATTGAGTATTCTATTGAAGATAAGGATGATTGAAGATTATATACGTTTAAGGCCTATAGGATAGGGTGGTGAATCATCCTAAAGCTTCAGTTTATTCGAATATTTTGTCATCGTTATGTATATATATATATATCCCAATGATATTAAACGTACATTCAACTGTAGTTTCTTTACAATCATAGCAATAGTTTCTGTTCACGTTAAAAAACATATATATCCTTGTTGTTGTAGGTGTTTGTTTGTTTTGAATTTCGCGCAAAGCTACACAAGGGTTATTTGCGCTAGCCGTCCCTAAGTTAGCAGTGTAAGACGACTGAAAGAGCGAGCATGTTTGGTGGGACGGGGACTCAAACCCGCGACTCTCAGATTGAGAGTCGAGTGCCCTAACTACCTGGCCATGCCGGGCCTTAGGTTGTAGGTGATAAAACATATTGAAAACAGTCTTATATATATGCATCATATACGATCCCCCGGATGACTCAGCGGCATGTCTGCGGACTTACAACACTAAAAAGTGGGTTGTGATACTCGTGGTGGTCAGAGCACAGATAGGCCATTCTGTAGCTTTGTGCTTAACAACAAACAAACAAAGCAACATCTACGAAGTAGTTCAAGCGTCTTTTTTTAAAAAATTCTGACCAAAATCTATTAATTAAATGCACGCAGTTAATGAATAAATATCTGAAAAGTAACAGTTATCACAAAACCTGGACTTTATGTGTTATCATTCAATCTTGTGCTGAAAATAAAAAATGACTTTTGGCGATCTGTTTACTTAGAAATTTCGCAAAAAGCTACATAAAAGGTTATCAGCGCAAATTCGTTTCCAATTTGGAACTGATGGACTAGAGAGAAGGTATCCGTCCATGAGCGTTCGCAGGGGAAAGGGGGCAATTGCCCCCGTGGAAAATGAGAAATATATGTATATATATATATATATATATACCCTTGATTTAGACTTTGCCCTCCCCTTCTGGAGTAGTTTCTGTAGATGTCCATGCATCCACCGCTTTTAGACTTCTCCTATCTGACTGAATGATGGGAAATGACAATTACTCTTATAGCGCATCCTCGACTCCACAATGCGGTGTGTATTTACCTGTCAATGTGTCGCGAATCACGAATCCTCGGATTCACAGTTCGACCACGCTAATCACTAGGCCACACCCGACCCAATAATATAAATAGAGGTCTGGATGTAGTGGACGTAGCGCTTACAATAAAAATATTTTGAAATATCATAACATATGTGTGTAAATTTGGTAGGAGAGAGAGAGAGAAAAAAAAACGACGAAAAATTAAGAATGACGAAGCTGATCACAGAACTATCAGAATTCCGCAACTTAAAGTTCAGTATAAGCAAACTGGAAGAAACAGGATGGAAAGAAACCAAACATACTTAAAGGCCGTTAATGTAATTGAATAATTAAAAAAAGGCGATGAAAAGTGAAAAAGTAGGCACATTTACTACTAACAGATAAAAAGCGTTTTATTGACTTTACATTATTTATCTAGCATATTGTGTTCATTCCAACGAAATTTTAGCTTAAACGCCTACATCTGCCGTTCAGAATTTTGACATATGTCATCTGTTCTGCACATATTCCCGCATCTTTCAATGAACACACTTACGTTGACGTCACATTGACGTCATATAAGTGCTTAAGAAAAGATGAAATCAACATTAGCTTTTAGATTATAACCATATGAATCTATTATCTTCTCTTGAGAACCATATGCACCAACTGTTTATATTTCAACATAATTTAACTTCTAAATTTTATTTTATTTTTCTTTATTAATGGCAAATATTTTATGCATATGTCTCCAATATTGCAGTTGTTCTTTCAAAAAATTAATCAATTAAGATTTACACCATACGATCTTATAAAGTTTATTAATTTTAAGCTTAGATTTTTACTCATGTATATATATATATACGATTCTTATAACTCGAAACTACAATTTCCAGCTTATGATATAGTGGTTTTGACAGTAAACTTCAACTAATATGTTTTGGCATTTCTGCAAATTGGTATTTTCCGATGCCGTTATATAGGGTTTAAAAAACATGGTTGCCCAAAATTATATTTCGCATTTTAAAATTTAATAATTAAATGATTAAAGAAATACAACCATGCAGTTTGCAACATCTTGTAGCCCAGCTCAAACTGTTTTTATTGTCATGTTTTTTGTTGTTTTTTTTCACTTTAGTGAGTGCTGTTACCCCTTAAAATGGCCACCATGCAAGGAGAGGAGCGATGCAAGGTGGGCCAATTCCGTGGCCTCCGCGTTCTCCAGACATCATTCCACTAGACTTCTTTTTTGGGGAGTTATGTTAAAGACATCGTGTATCGCACACCTATATTGAACATCACGGAGCTAAAGACTAGTATAACGGATCCCATCGCAACTGTAATTGTGGATATGATTCAGCGAACGTGGACTGAAATCGAATATCGGTTAGACGTGCTGAGAGACATTAATGGTGCACACCTATAAGTCTATTGACATATCAATAAATACTGTTTGAATTAGGCTACAAAACGCTGAAACTGCATAGCTGTATTTCTTTAGTTATTTAATTATTAAATTTTAAAACAATTAAGGTAATTTTGGACCACCCTCTATAAAATTGAAGAAACTCTATAAGTATATCTACCGAGAGGAATTGATTTGCAACTTTATCTTTATTACTGTTTATTTTGATACAATTTCGACAGTTACAGATCATCTGGAATGGACATATTTACCCATTTACTGCAAGTAAGCCTAGCAAATAGCCCAATGTGGCTTTGCTCTAAAAAACAAACAAGCAAACCCAGAAGACAGAATTAAAACATTATTAAACACAAAGTGACTACTATTTGGGAAATAATTATTTTGATGATTTGGGGGGAAAGAGCAATCAATTTATTGTGTTTATCTATTTATTTTGCTTTTTTTGTATTTCCGGTTTATTTCGTAATTTTATTGGTCTGCGATTTTCTAAAATTACTTTAACAGGTTCTTTTGAGGAGATTCTATGTCCATTGTTGAAAACTGTCGCTACTTGTAAGCTGAAAATCTTGAATGATAATCAAGTGTAAACTGTGAGATCAAGTTATGAATGCAAGTGGGATTTTGGAAACTATCACAACTCTCTACTTGGAAGGGGCAAATTTGCTTGTCCTCCAAAGCGCTCTAGAATTATATTTTGTTTTATTTTTTGTGTTCTACAAAAATTTACTCTTTGTGCACAAAGCAATGTCCACTTATATTTTAGTTTCCCGCTACCTGCTAACGCTACTGTTGTTTTTCTTAGGTGTGAATTTCTTTTGGCTGGTTTCAGCTTCCACTTGCTTCCGACTGTACTGTGATACTTGGGGATATTAGTTGTTTGTCCGAATTACAAATCCGAGGTTTCGTGGTTCGCGTAGGTAGATAAAAGATTGATGATCAAATTCTACTTATCGTTCAGACAAGAACGTCTTGAGTAACTCAAGACTTGACGGTAGGTTCTGGTCACTAATTGCCTTCCATCTGGACTGTTGATTCAAAGTTACAGACGGCGATATGTAGGTAAGTCCTTGAATAGCTTCATGCAAAAATTTTGAAACAAATAAACAAACAAATTAATATTTTTGCTATTTAAAACTTTCACCCCTCTTATTTGCGCTGTTTGTGTCTTCCGTATTTGAGTTTAGTATGACATAGCATATACTTGAAGGTATCTAATTTCACGTTATGAAAATCATATCTAGCAAAATTTCTAGGGATGGCGTTTCAGATAATGGTGGTGCTTTCATTGCTGCTGTGTTGATTACTGAAGAGGACCACGTTCAAACAAAGCAAACAGTGACGCAGAAATCGGGATAGCAGTGTGCGTGTGTGGTGGGGGGGGGGTACTTACCCGTATATTTATAAAGAGGGAGAAACCAGGAGCGGTAGTGGTCATCATCAGATATATGAATTCCTATGGGGACCAAAACAACAAAGACATTGGTATTTAGATTCAAAGTTTTCAGTAGTAAAGATTTTCAAAAAAGTATATATATTGTATGATACACTAATTTGTCTTTGATTACTCAATAACAATACTCTTCGTGTAAAAGTGATATTTGAAATTCTCCCCCACCTACGTCATTTAAACAGGAGCAGTTTACCAGATCTCCATCTATATATCGAGTAAAATAATGTCTTCCAACTCAATTAAAATTCTAGCTCTACTCAATTAATATTCCAGCTATTTTCAATTAAAATTCTAGATCTACTCAATTAAAATTCTAGATCTACTCAATTAAAATCCCAGCTCTACTCATTTAAAATTCTAGCCCTACTCAATTAAACTTCTAGCTCTACTCAATTAAAATTCCAGCTCTATCAATTAATATTCCAGCTATTTTCAATTAAAATTCTAGCCCTACTCAATTACAATTCCAGCTCTACTCAATTAAAATTTCCAGCTCTATCCATCTGCTCCGTATTTTTAATCTGCTCCGTAGTGTTTTACACACCTGAAATATACCTCAGAATAAGTCCATCAAGACTTTTTAATCTGCTCCGTATTGTTTTATAAATTTGAAATACACCTCAGAATAAATCCATCAAGACTTTTTAATCTGCTCCGTATTGTTTTATACATTTGAAATACACCTCAGAATAAATCCATCGAGATTTTCACTGTACACTTTATTGTTTTTTACATCTGAAATACACCTCAGAATAAATCCATCAAGACTTTTTAATCTGTTCCGTATTGTTTTACACACCTGAAATACACCTCAGAATAAATCCATCGATATTTTCACTATAACCTTTACTGTTTTATACACCTGAAATTCACCTCAGACGTACGTTCGTCGTGAACATTATTCTATTATTCATTGGTGTTTTATCTATGTATCGTAATTTATATATATATATATGAAATGGAATAGATGCTGTAACTTATTCCCAAGTTTTTACTATATTTTATTCAAGTGCTACATCTTTTCTTCGTAAAATATTCACACATAAAAGATTATAAGAAAAGTAACAATGAGAACCCGTAAAGAAATCTCATATTGACTCTTTCATCGCACAACATAGTTTAATGTTTCATCATTTTGACTGATTTCCGCCAACTTATTCTTTCAGAAGCGATAACCTACACAGTTCTGCTGTTATTATTTTTTAATTTCATTTGAAGAGTTATAGTACCGCATGAGATTTAGTTTATTAGATTTGAATATTTTTTTCACTCGAATGAGGTCTTTATTATATTATCTATTTCAGGACGCGCTATACGCGCCAAGTTTTGTGAAGTTGCAATATAAATATTTAAACAGGAAATATGTAGTGCGTGGTATCTAACCATTGGATTCCCCGATGGGACAGAAGTAAGTCTACAGACTTACAAACTAAAACCTGGGATTCTATTCCCCGCAGTGGTCACAGCAGATAGCCCAATGTGACTTTTTGCTCCAAATCAAACAAACAAACTCTAACATTTGGCGTTATATATTGACATTTTGAAGCCTGAATAATATTACAGATTGCTCTTTTTAGCCGTCAAACTAACGACAAAATTAAATTGTAAAAAAGAAGAAGATGAGAGAAAAATAATGCTCTATAATCTGTATAGGATTGTTTAATAATAATGCTCTATAATCTGTATAGGATTGTTTAATAATAATAATGCTCTATAATCTGTATAGGATTGTTTAATAATAATGCTCTATAATCTGTATAGGATTGTTTAATAATAATGCTCTATAATCTATATAGGATTGTTTAGTTGGTACAGTAGAAAACAGTTTTAGCGTTTATATGTATTGAACAATGTGCTCAGGGCATCCGGTGATGCAAGAAGCGCGCATTCACGTTGAAATGGACATTTTTTATTGTAAAGTATCTTTTTTTTTATTTAATTACAGTATTCTCTACTAACTGAAGTACCCGTCCTCTAGACGGAAGTTATGTAAATTCATGATTAATGAAAGGTTATCTTAGAACATTAAAAGATGCTTCCCTTATATGTAATTGTAAAAAACGCCCATAAAAACTGCAAAACTTAAAATGTGAGACCGCAATTATGTATGTATCTCCGCAATGACCCAACAAACCTTCATGCCAAATTAGGTGAAGGTCCATCAACAGGGGGCGAAATGCAAAAATGTCCATAAAAACCGCAAAAAGCAAAATGCTAAACTGAAAATTTGTATGTACCTCCGCATGGATCTAATGAACTTCCATACCAATTTTGGTGGAGATCCATCTACACCATGCGAAGTAGTTCCATGGACAGACAACAGATAATACTATTATATTTATATAGATATTATCGTATTGTTATTTGTTTGTTATGGACCTCCATACCAATTTTGGTGGAGATCCATCTACACCAGGCGAAGTAGTTCCATGGACAGACAACAGATAATACTATTATATTTATATAGATTTTATCGTATTGTTATTTGTTTGTTATGGATTTCGCGCAAAGCTACACGAGGGCTATCTGCGCTAGCCGTCCCTAATTTAGCAGTGTAAGACTAGAGGGAAGGCAGCTAGTCATCACCACCCACCGCCAACTCTTGGGCTACTCTTTTACCAACGAATAGTGGGATCGACCGTCACATTA
>NW_013666948.1:141213-142074 GCF_000517525.1 Limulus polyphemus
GGACGCAAGCAGATTTTGACATGAAATTTTGGGGTAAAAAAGTACGTCTTGAACACCGAAAAATAAGGAAGGTCAGCCGGCCTAAAATATTACTAGCTGCGAGGGTACTCAAATGATAAAACAATTTATTCTAACCTTTATACCTAACAACATTAACGCAATATAATTTATTAGTTACGCTCATAAACAGGATGGTTTCTAGCTATGATTTATTTATATAAGCGGTTTGCTTTGATCATAAATTAATTTTAATGATTACCGCTAGATATGTAAATTATTATACTCAAAATTCGGGTAATAATTTGAAATGAAGGGAAAACAGATTAAAAAAAGAAGCTTCTTTTTCTCTCATGATCATTTCTACATTTTGTTCAGGGCTATGAACTATATATCTAAGTAGGAATAAAATCTGCATATATTAAATATAATTATTTGAGAAAAATCTCAGAAAGTCATGTTTTTGATATAAACTTTCGATAACAAGATGATTGATATTTTGATTCAGAGTTTCACCTCCAGGGGCATTTTATTTCATCACGTTATTCTGGGCTACCTTTTAAAACAATAAACCTAACTTTTGTTGACACAAACATAATTAGATGTCAGAGCTGCTCGAAAATATGGGACAGCCCCTCTTCTAAAGTAGCCATTTTCTTCAGTAAGTTTCTGTCAGATCTAAAGTAACCATTTTCTTCAGTAAGTTTCTGTCAGATCTAAAGTACCCATTTTCTTCAGTAAGTTTCTGTCAGATCTAAAGTAACCATTTTCTTCAGTTAGTTTCTGTCAGATCTAAAGTACCCATTTTCTTCAGTAAGTTTCTGTCAGATCTAAAGTAACCATTTTCTTCAGTTAGTTTCTGTC
>NW_013666948.1:142527-175080 GCF_000517525.1 Limulus polyphemus
TAACCATTTTCTTCAGTTAAGTTTCTGTCAGATCTAAAGTACCCATTTTCTTCAGTAAGTTTCTGTCAGATCTAAAGTAACCATTTTCTTCAGTTAGTTTCTGTCAGATCTAAAGTACCCATTTTCTTCAGTAAGTTTCTGTCAGATCTAAAGTAACCATTTTCTTCAGTAAGTTTCTGTCAAAAGATTACTATTCGTCACACCTTCGATAAAATTATCCAGAACGATACATAAAATTAAGAAACATTGGATTTGCACGCATTGTTAGGGAAGATTAAGGAAAAATAGAATAATCGTAAAATAAAGTTACCTTACTTAAAAAACCTTACGTTATCTGCTATATCCAGTATTGAAAAATGCTTTTATCTAATGCAAGGGCTCAACAGGCTGACTGGAACAGTAGGGGTTGAGACTATTTACGTTATCAAATTGTAGGAACAATTACTTTTATGGTGTTAATTAGGTTAATTTGGTGTAGGAACAGTAGGGGTTGAGACTATTTACGTTATCAAATTGTAGAAACAATTACTTTTATGGTGTTAATTAGGTTAATTTGGTGTAGGAACAACGACATTTATGGTGTTAATTAGGATAATTTGGTATAGGAACAACGACATTTATGGTGTTAATTAGGATAATTTGGTGTAGGAACAACGACATTTATGGTGTTAATTAGGTTAATTTGGTGTAGAAACAACGACTTTTATGGTGTCAATTAGGTTAATTTGGTGTAGGAACAACGACTTTTGTGGTGTTAATTAGGTTAATTTTGGTGTAAGAACAACGACTTTTATGATGTCAATTAGGTTAATTTGGTGTAGGAACAACGACTTTTATGGTGTTAATTAGGTTAATTTTGGTGTAAGAACAACGACTTTTATGGTGTTAATGAAGTTAATTTGGTGTAGGAACAACTACTTTTATGGTGTTAACTAGGTTAATTTGGTGAAGTGCATTTTTTTTGTCAATTTCATACGAGTCATCTACAAATCATAATGAGGGTAAGGATTATTAACACAGTTCAGGGATAGGAGACTGCAGAAAAATGACATTAGATTTCAAATTATAATCCAAAATATTATTTGTCTGTTTGTTTGTACTTAAGTACAAAGCTACACAATGGGCTATCTGTGCTCTGCCCACTACGGGTATCGAAACCCGGTTTCTAATGTTGTAAATCCGCAGACTGTGCCACTGGAGGGCTCAATAGATTATTCAAAGAAATAAACACACTAATATAAGACTGAGTTAGCTTAAAGCACACACACATAATGAAAATCTGTAGGTCTAAAATTGTGTTCAACTTAGGTCAAGTTTGTCCACACTTCTTAATTAAATCGACTTACACGATCTCTCAAAATTGTATTTTAAAACTAACTGCAAAAACCGAAGAATATGATACTTTCAATTTTTATACCCAAGTGACCAGAATAACTGTGAAAAGATCACTTAAAAGTCATTCTAATACGAGCCATTGTTATTTAAGGCATTTCTTCCAAATATAAATTAAGAAAGAAAACTTTGTCAATTGAGAAAGCTTGAAAACCTGTACTGAAGAAACTTGGTTAACATATTGTGATTACGAGCATTTCAACTTTGCAAGTGCATTGTGTTGTCTTACCATTCAGAGGAAATGTATTCGTTATAGTTGTATTTTAGTTGTAGTTTTTAATTAGTCCAAGCTGTTGAGCATATTCCATTCTTACGGGCTTAATAACACTTTCTGGTAGTACTTTTGCCATAATAAGATATGTAGTTCTCATTTCTCTGGCTATGAAAGTTTCATTTGTTTCAGATGAACAATCCAAAAAATATATTTATCTTTTAAATGCTTTGTTATTGTTATTCTTTATTGTTCAACATTTGTTTGTTTGTTTTACTCTTTTCTTAATGTGTAAAATGTTGTTACGATTCATCAGTTTCTACTCTTGCTTCGTTATTTTACTTATATAACCTTTTCACGCATACATGCATACGTCCAGAAGTGACTTATTGTCCACTTCTACCGTGGGACACACTGTGGCCAAGATTAGTGTTGTTTAACTCAATTTTATGCCGTTTTAACTTTTTCCTTACTTTATTTTAAACACTTTGTAGATTTTAGATTGCTCTAATATTTAATATTATTTCAATATTAATAAACTATTTAGATTATATTTCATTCCCACTCTTTCTCACACTGTCTTACATACTTTACAGCTCCCAACATTAGCTTATTGCTCAATCATGTAGTGCGACACTACAAAATGCAGAAATTAATATCGAGGCAGTAAGTAATCCATTGGTTATCTAAACATTTTTTTATAAAAAGTGCTTCTCTGACTCCACTTACTTTTAGTACTGTGAAGTGGTATACGTCATCAATCCGTTAGGTTTGTTTAGCATCTGCAGTTAACTCCTGGTAATGTAGTCTTACTGTTTCACCTTGAAAGACGATTATATGTATTGGCTGGTAGAGATAAAAGAATTTTCCTTATAAGGAATATGTATTTAGGCTGTTTGGCTTTCCGTGTCTTTAATTTTACCTTCAATACCGCATGAATGAGCCTATCGTGCTAAAATTATCTTGATGCATTAAATAACCACACAATAAACAATTAATTTACTGAAGTTGCAGCCTTAGAAAATGCCACGTTTTTGTTCTATAATAACTGTGGACGCGTTCCTTTCCAGTTCTTTCTAGTTTTCTACCATATAGTGACACGTTTTGTGATGAAATACATATTTATTAATATATTTTAGGTTGCATTACCTTCTTCCAATTGAAATCTCCCATTTCGTATTTTTACAGTTATTCACAAATCTCAGTGATTTGAGCTCTTTTATATTAAACAAACATTTTACTATTTATATTTTAGTATTTTTCCTGACTATGATTTTGTTCGCTTTACAATTTCATCTTTTGATAAATAACTCGTTATTATCTCTATCTTTCTGTTATTTTATATCTCATCATCGTTTTTCTTTACTCATTTTATGTTCTCTTTGTAATATTCATATTTTCCTTTTGTTAATTTTGTTTTTCGTGAGATATTGTATTTCGTCGTCTGAGTTAATTAACATAACGTGCAGTTGAGTCTCCGCCTGATCACTAAATTCATACGATTCTTCTTCCTCTATAATAAAACAGCAAACATTTTTAATTTACTAAACTATTTAAAGTTAATTCGTAATTTCACTCAAGTTTTTTTTTTCGTTTGAAAATTCTAGAAATATCACAGTTAATTTGTTTATGGCTCTATATGGTGGAGATTAAACATCTACATAAAACTAAACGTAAACATCTATTCATCAATAGGTATCTGTTCTCAGCTTCTAAATTATGGCTTATTTGGCACACAGGTTTGTATATGCAGTTTAATAAACTTAAGAACAACTGTAGAACTTAGCATACTAGAAAAGCTCTACAGAAAGTACGCACATTAACATTCATTTCTGTATTTTAATACTATATGTATATATACGCTTCTTTTTATCGGATAGATAGATTTACAGAAAATAGTCGTATTACCTTTTTTCTGATTTTTTGTAAGAGAAGTAAAAATTATGAGGAATAAAAAATTAGCATTGATAGATAACATATACTCTTATATTCCTTTTCAGTCGTCTTAAATGAACCTTATATCTGTGTTATCTCTGTTAATAAGCTAAAACGGCTGATATCTACTGTAATATTCAAATAACTACACATCAGAAGTTATAAAAAATGTAAAATTGAGACGCATACGTTTAGTTGTTTGTTTGTAGTTAAGCACAGAGCTACAGAATGGGCTATCTGTGCTCTGCCCACCACGGTATCGAAACCTTGTTTCTGGCGTTGTAAAGAAATCGTACATTTCATACATAGTTATACAACATGTATATGGTTAACTAATATCCTAATAGCAATACGAATGTGATGTCAGAATTTTTTTTTCTGTTTCCATTGAACAAAATTTAAGTACAAAGTAGACACTTGCAAATAAAATTCTTATGCTCAGATATTCGTATTTAGCATTTCTCCTGTAATATTTTATTCAGATTTAAACAGTTTTATTCAAATTATATGCGTGAAATTCTAATGAAATCCATTTTAATGAATTATACTTAAAATATTATTTCTTATTCAAAAATGACAGCTTTATATACTGGACAAAATAAGTTAGTGATCAACACATTATTAGAATATGTTACAAGTAGCTGAATTATAAATCGCAATCTTTGAAAAATATCAACATATAACGCATCAACCTGTGAATATTGAACTGCTCCGCAGCGCTCCCTTTCCGTCATTCTGGAAATTAACTTTAACGCCATTGTTTTCAAAATATTTTGTTCATCTTAGTATAGAATATATCCATCTCGAGCGGCCAACACAGACCTTCAAACAATTTCAGTACGCTGTATTAAAACGATTTCGAAAATGCAAATCACGTGACAACCATAACCGATATAAAGTCACTGTGGATCGATATAAATCAGAACTATATGTACAGTATACTTTGTTTGCCCTTAGTATGTAGTATGATGCCACCGGAAGTTGATTGCTTTTAGGAACTGTATTTAATAGCCCTTACGACGCAAAATATTTATACAGTCAGATCATAAAGATGTCTTAAGATCGGGGATATATAATATCCAAGACAGGGATATCCCTTACATGTAATGGCTTTGTAAAGCAAGGAAATATTGATCAAAAAAGAGATATGTAACAAGTCGTACCCCAGCAATGATAAACAAAGTGTTACGTTGCGTAATAGGTGAGAATCCACAAACATAAAGGTCAATGCACATGCCACAGGCTACATACACAATATAATAAAGAAAGATCCCCCATGTTATGTGTACACCATATATGTACTTTCCACAAAGTATTTGTTCACCATCGCATACTTCAAGTGGCTGGAAAATTAAATGGTTATTCATGCTATTCCACACGAAGACATACCGATAAAGTTGCCGGACAGTTGAAACTTGCGCTTGGAAACCGTAGTCTTCGCACACTAAATAGCTTATGGAAGGAATGCAGATGACACGGGTGTGCTTAAAGCATAATAATTCTGCGACAGAGCCTGTTGCAACAGAAACTACGCTGAAGGGCTATTTTCTAGATGTGCGGTTTTAAGGTAGAGTGTGACTGAATGTAGCGAAGTGTACTGCACAACGTGATAAGGGTCCAAAGTCCTTTGAACAGGACGTATTCAACATCTGTACAGTGTAACTGCATACCCTCTTTGATTCTTTGGATGGAGGCCTAAGAAATGCGTTCTAATTTCTTCATCAATGCATTTTCCTGTTGATCCGGTGCAACTGGTATATAACATAAACAAAAAAATCATACTTGGAACTGATAGCGCATGTGTTCTATGGGTATTAGGTCAAAATAAAAATCTACCCAGACTACTTTACAATAATTTGCCGTTCTAAGTATGCTTTTGGGTTTTATTCGGGTTGAAGACAAGTATTATCACTCGTTGAAATGAAATTGGGCCCAATAACACCAACAAAAAGCTAGACAAATGTCCACGGGATTTTGTCCTAGTAAGCCGCAGCATCACAAATTCTAATGACACACTCGCCAATAAATATCTCCACACCATCAACGAGTTGCTGCTAGACGTGTTAACATGCAGCTACTATGTATTTGGTGTTATGCTCTCTGAACTGTATCCACGATGACTGCCATTACTGGAAATTAAGAGAGTCTTTGGGAAGGTTTTTTGTTTGTTTGTTTGTTTGTAATTAAGCACAAAGCTACACAATGGGCTATCTGTGCTCTGCCCACCACGGGTATCGAAACCCGGATTCTAGCGTTGTAAGTCCACAGACATACCGCTGTACCACTGGGGGGCCTTTGGGGAGGAGTTTACTCTTTACAGCTTTTTTGTTATAATTTTTTATTTAAGGAAAAAATAATTTATCTTATTTAATATTTTAAAAGTTGCATTTGAGCTTTTTACAAAATGTAAGTCAGAAATTGTTTAACTTTCTTTAATGTATTTTTACCCAGTGTTGTTTTAAGGATATCACAATAATATTTTGTATATATATATATATATATATATATATTAAAAATCCCTTTTTATGTTTCCTGATAGGTGACGTCTAAAATTACCCTTGTTCAAACAACATGTTTTGTATAAAATTACTCACTTTTCAGTTGTAAAAAGAATGGATGTTATACGCGAAGGTATTTTTGACATACTTTAATATATTTACTTCTATCGAATTAAACAGTAGTTCATGTTTATAGTTGGGTACGTAAAGCCGAAGCAAAACGGAATGATATACCTATAATAAAATATGTATTCGTAATTAATTTTAATACTTATTCACAAAATAAAGATTGGTTTCACTTTATGACATGTGGTGGTGTTATACATATATTCGTCATCAGTATAACAATGAATGATTGGTCAATAGTTTATGACGAAAATCTTTTAACCCACTATGGCGGCTTCCATGGAACATGAGGAAAGTGTAACCACAAGTATAGTTAAAGAAATTAAAAATAAACCAACAAAAAAACCTTCTGTAAGGTTGAAAGCTGGTGCTAGTTTGGTGCGATTTAAACCTTTATTTTCATACGATGCAAAGTAAGTGGATTTAAAATGCAATAGTATTACATTATCAGTTTATTAAACGCAGTAATGCTAAAACTGAAAATGATATTAACACTAGGCCTAATTATATGTAGTTAGGACGCCCTATTACTATTAGTATTAAACAAATTTTGTAGTATTGTAATAGTAATGTTTGATATATAGTTACATGTTAGACATGTTTTCCGTTAAATGTAATACAATGTACAAAATATATTATTATAATTTAAGATGAATTGTAAGAGTAATATTTGATTATTACAATAGTGAAGATTTCAAATACCATAAATTAAACAGAATGGTACTGTTAGGATGGGAAAGGACCTTTTGAGGGACGATTAAAGATTTGTCATAGTTATTAATGACTGGGTCACTAAATTTAACTTTTTCTTCAGTTTTTATTAATGAAGATGTAAGCAGTATTCTTCATCCTTAACATTTTTTTAGAGTAGAGGGAAATGTAAGTGATGAACAAATTTATTACATTAATTTTGAGCCTGCTTGAGATGTTTAAGAAATTAAAAGATTCCTAGATCATATTGTATTTCACTAAGGATTTTGAAGGAGGTTAAGGATTAGATTTGTGAGTCGTTTGCTGATATTTTTTAGAAGTCCTTGAGCAGTGGGCAGGTGCCAGAGAATTGGAAGTTGGCTAATGCTATTCCCTTTTTTAAGAAAAGTATAGAAATTGATCAGGTAACTAAAAACTGCCTATAGATCTATAGGCATATTAATCTTACATCAGTGGTGGGAACTTTTTTTTTAATAGTCTGATAGTGATAATAGGTGCCAAAGTCATTAAATTTTTTTAAAAGTTTAATTGGATAGTCAACATGATTTCACTAGGGAATATCATGCCTTAATAATCTCTTGACATTTTTTAAAGAGGTTGTTACTTATGTTGATGAGGGTAAGAGTGTGGGTTCAGTATGTCTAGATCTTCAGGAACCATTGGACAAGGTGTCATTTAAAAGGGTTCTTAAAAACTATTTATTTTGTGTTGGAGACAAGTTAGCTCATTGGATTGAAAAATGGCTGAAGGGAAGAAAGCAGAAGGTTGTAATAAATGGAGTTTAGTCAGATGTGATTTCTGTCACAAGTGGCATAGTCAGAGGAATGGTCAATAATTTGCTGATAATATTAAGGTCCTGGGTTTTGCTGGCCGTGAGGAGGAAGAGGATACTTTATAAAAAGAATTTAGGTCATTTTGTGAATTGGGCAAATAACTGGCAGGTGACTTTTAACTATAATAAATGCAGAGTAATACATGTGAGTTATAATAATTTAAATTTTAGGTATAATTTTGATGAAAATAACCTAAACAGTGTTGTGGAAGAAAATGCTCTTGATGTTTTGATTGAATAGTCTCTTAAGCCATCTGAGCAGTGTGACAAGTAGGATGTTGGATAGTATTTACAGAATTCATGAATATAAGGCTATAAAGAGATTATCATTTCTTTATATAGGTTATTGATTTTGGCTCTTTCAAAATATTGTTTTCATTCTTGGGGTCCTTATATTAAGAAGGACATTGATTTATATGAAAAGGCTCAGAGGACAGCTACATGTATGATATCTGGGATGGAAAGATTCTCATATGAGGACAGTTTAAGATCTTTGAAATTGTTTTCTCTTGAAAACAAAGTGTTAAAACGTGACCATTCATAGTAGAGGAGAATAAATACTTGGTACAATATACAAGAACACTGAAAAAAAAGCTATATACACACATTTCAGAGGCTCTAGAGGTTATGCATGTTCAATTTGCAAACTGTACAATAAACAAGTGTTTTATTCTTCACATTAACATCCATTTTTGCTCCTCATTGTTAGATTCTGAATAAGATTGATGTCATCAATTCACAGACATACCTTGAATACAAGAATTTTGTAAAAAAAGCTTGCCTCATTCCATGTGGATACACAGTAAATTCAGAATTGTAGTCAACATTCCTTCTATTCGGGTTCTGTACAATGGACCAGCCACATGCATATTTGGCTATTAAGATGATTCTGGAGATAGAAAGGTTATCATATAGGGGTATGTTAAGTCTTCTTAACCTGTTTTCTTTTCAAAAAAGAAGGATAAGAGGTGATCTATTAAAGTGGATTAAGGTTTCTACTTTATTTGCACTATGTTCTGATGACAACAGGATGAAAGGACACAGGTTTAAGATTTGGAAAAGGAAAGCTAGGCTTCGGTTCAGAAGGTTTTATTTTTTGAACAGGATAATTTGCCATAGCATTGGTGGAAGTGGCACTTTACAAGAATTTAAGAAGGGAATTGGTGATTTCTTAAAAAATAAGTGGTGGGATTAAATTAGTAGTTTTCTCAAAGGTGAGTGTGCAAGGACAGCCTTGAGGGACCAAATAATCCCTTGTTTTCTGTACACCAGGCCTTGGTAAATTCTGGGTGCAAAGTTGCCATGGCATCTACAAATTTCATTGTGGAGTCTAATATTTTCTCCCATTTTATTTTGCTTATTGTTGTACAGTATTGCAGTGATGAGTAAATTAGACCTATTCTGAAACAACCTGCTTGGCATGTCGAAACCACGGTGATTATTTTTACTTTACTTTAATTCATTGCAAGAATCCACCTAAGTTATTGTTATTTAGCCTACTATTTTAATAATTGCACATATTGAAGTTTAACTTTAATATATGTTATATAATAAATTTAATAATAAATCCTTTGTTTTTTAGTGTAAAACTGTACGTCTCATACCATAACCACACAACTGACTCAAAATATATTTCATAACTTTTCTATATCGGACCTGGGACCTGGATCTGAAAATATTTGTAAAGGCCTGCTGTACATTATATATTTTTTCCAAAATCCTTCAGAAATTATTTTCAATTTTGATAATTCTTATACACCTGAATAATTAATCATATTGTATAAGTGTTCACTACAGTGCTGTTATAATTATTTACAGATATTTACTTGTACCTTCCGGAAATGTTGTTAAAGTATTTAGTACTTTAAGTGGAGAATGCATTAGAACTCTTAAAGGACACAAACTTCTTGTTGTTTCACTTCAGATTAATCCTACGAACCATGTACAGGTGAGTTAATAATATTTAAAATATACAGCATGTCTGAAAATTATGTTGCATATTACAACTTAAATCACATCAAGACAACAGTTATGAACTTACAGTTTGTGGTAGATGAAGGTCACATGTATGCAGCTTTTTTTTTGTAATAACGAGTGTAATTATGTATAATACATCCTTATCACTAAATACACTACTAACAAACATGATGGCAATTCCAGAGAAGGTTATGTACATCCTGTGGCTAGCAGAGATTAAAATTGCCTATTCTGGTGAAAAGATAATATCATGGGTTGTAAGGAAAAAGATTCACCAATGTAGAATTCAATCAAGAAGTGGCAGTGACAGTATCAAGAGTCAGGGTGTGTTACACAAGAAAGGAGCTGCATTGGACTAATCCCTCGACTGACACAGTCACCAGATATCACCATGGGGATATGTGAAGGACATCATCTACAGACAGAGGTGACAGATCTGAGTACACTACATGAATGAATTATCAGTTCAATAATTGCTATTATACCCAATGTGCTGGTGAACACATGGATAGAAATCCAGTATCAATTCAATTCTTGAGGGCCACATATGGAGCACATTTAGAGGTGTATACTGATAGCAAATGATTTGTGGCAAAAAACTGCACAAGTTTGTCCTTCATCCATCGTAAACTATAAGTTTGTAACTGTTACTGCCGTCTTGTGTTTTAGATTTGTAGTATGCCACACAATTTCAGACACCCTATATGTATCTATTGTTAATTTCTAAGGAAAACACATGATGTACCGCATATAAATATTTAGATAAATGCATATAATTACTTGTACAGTTGCATTCCTCTTCATATTGAAAACATAATTTTTTGTCTTGTGAAATAAATTAACAAAAAATTTAATTTTTGATTTTTCGTGAAAACTTATTAAAGTATAGTACTATTAAACATTTGTCTTAAATATCAGTATTTAATGATAGGTTGATAATATAGCTACTAGAGAGTTATTAAAAAATGTTTTTGTAAAAGCCTAATTTATACTGAGCAAATTGTTTGTTTTAGATACTCAGCTGTGATGAAAGTGGTGTCATTATTCAGTGGGATTATGTTGATGGGACAGCCATCAAGGTAATGCAATTAAAACTTCCAAATGTGAAAGATGTTTTCATCATATTCACTGAAACTTCTTCTAGACCATGGTGTCATGATTACTTGTATTTCTGTAAAATGTGATTTCTATCATCACTTTATTGAAATTGAAATATTTACTAAAGAGAAAAAATTAAAAAACATAAGGCTTGAGTAAATGAAAAATTAACAACTAAATTTAATTTTTTTTTTTAAATTTCAAGTATAGTTCATTGCAGGCAGTGCATACCTTAAGGTTTAAATGTGTGATAATTTGATGATATTACAGAATTTACTCAAATATTAAAGAACCTAAGTTGACAAAGAAGGTATTCACACTGTTCAGTTTTAGTTTTTATTTCCCAATATACAAGTCTGTGGTGATGGGTATACCTGTTAATCAGTTCTGATCTTATTAGTCTGAATGTATGAACTGTCCATTTTCATAGCTTTTAAGCAATTTAGATATCTAACCATTTGGCAGTATTTAAGTCTAAAGAAATTACCTTTGAGTTACATCACTGGAAGAGAAAGTTGTTGTTTTTTAACTTTGTGTTTCTTCAATTATCAGAAAATATTCATTTGGAGAATTTCATACCTTTTCAGTGTTTGAGGCTAAAGAAGTGAAATAATTTTTTCAACACTGTGTTTCTTTAATTATCCAAATTTCATGTCTTTAGGTTAGATTTTTGAATAGAAATGCAAATAATTAAATATTGTTATGAGTTTGATAAATGTCATATCTTGAACTAAATCACTTTGGAAAAACTAAGCAGATTTAATTTTATTACAATTATTATAATCAACATTTTATATGAATCAACATCCGAGCATGCTATTGAAATTACTTGTCATGATATCTCACATTTATATTTCTACTTCCTTAGTCTATGATGTCATACTTAAGCATACCATTTTGTAACCTTTTTTTTTTCTTCCTTAATTTGTAATTTATATTCTCAGGTGTACAGATTGACTTTGAAGCATTCAGTAAAAGCTTTTTACGCCCCTCATTCTAGTCAACCTTGGTATGTTATCACACAGGTTGAAGGAAAAGGTTGGTGTGTGTATGTTTTGGCATATTTATTTGATAACCTTTGGTTAAAATTTTTAACCTTTAAAAGCAAGTAATAAATATATTAGTGAATGAGTCAATGCTGTTATTATAAGAAGCTTATGGAGGTTGTGGTTAAGATTTGAAGTTTTTGAAAATGTATTTGTTGCATTAAATATATGTGGGAAAAAAAGTTGCTGTATGTAGTATATACATCTTAGGATGAGGAATTTACTTTTACAGTAAAATGAGGAAAGAGTATTAAAAGAAAAAGGCCAGGGATTATCTAAAGTTCAGATTTATATCTTAAGTATATCTTGAAAAAGTACAACATGGTTTGAAATTAAATTATTTTCAATACATGTACACTATGGTATATAACTTGCAGGATACTAATAAAGTTTGAATCAATCATTAATTTCAGTTATCATTTATTAGATAAGTAGATGTATAATGAAACCTGTAATTAAATTAATGTTTTTTTGCTGCAGAATGGAAGTTTTTGTTTCGTTACAGATGTATATCAGCTTCTGTCAGTGTCAAAGGACGTCCAGACAAGAACACGATTCATTCTTCAACCTGTTTACCCTCAGCAGAATTGTGTAGCCTTTGGAGAAAAGGTGAAGACATAAAGGAAACAAGCTGACCACTTGTTTTAAAAATGAACAATAATTATTGATGTCTAGTTGATTTACTTCTTGATTGCTGTGCTTAATACTAGTAACATAATCCATTGTTTGCATACTTTTAGTTTGTCATAATTTTCATTACAAACTATGCACGTTTAAAGTGTATCAAGTCTAATTTATTTTTTGCTCAGATTATACTCTTACCAGATAATGCTGTTTTAAAATTTTCTCTACTAATTTGCTCACATTTATTTACTTTTTTTCCCATTTAGGGTCAGTTTGTTGCAGGTATTTATGAAAATGAACTTCGTATTTTTGACCTGAAAAGTAAAAATTTTAATATGTAAGTTCAAATGATTTTGAGTTGTCACATTTAATCTTTCTGATAAGTAAATAACTAAATCATGTTAGTTTGTTTGAATAATTTTTTGTTTAATTACTTGTACATTCCTTTTACAATATTAGAAAATTATTAGGATTTTCAATAAAATTGTTTTATTCAGTATTATGTATTATAGGACTAAAGTATATCAGTTTACACATTTTAATAAGAAATTTAAAAAACAACTTTTACACCTGATTATTATAAGAGAATTTTTATTTTAACCAATGTTTTGCCTTTGCAGCTTCTTTAGGACTAGTACATAAAACTGTGTTATTTTATATTGTATGTAGTTGTGAAAATGATTAGAATATATTTTGTTATGAAAATAAAAAAATCTTAGTGATATGATTTTAATTGTAATTTAATTGATATCAGTATTACACAAATTTTTCACTGTAGTGTTAATTTGGAAAATAAATATTTAAATCCATCCAAATTTATTGAGAGGAGATTGTTTTATATGTCATTAATCAGAATTATCAACAACTTGGTTGAAAAGTACTATTTGATGCACTTTACAATAGTTTATTCTGAGAGTAGTAAACACTGGTTTTAATATATTTTTCTTTTGAAATGTTACTTGTTAAAATAAATACCAATACTTTTTGTAACATGTGAAACATGAAATACCAGATTTTTTTTGTGTGCTTGCTTCTAATAAGTTATGCCATTCTTAATTGTACTTTGATACCAGTATTCTGCATTATAAAAATTCAACACCCTTTTGTATCATTTTGTATTTCTAAAATAAAAACTAATTGTACTTTGATACCAGTATTCTGCATTATAAAAATTCAACACCCTTTTGTATCATTTTGTATTTCTAAAATAAAAACTAATTTCTGAGCATAAGTTCTAGAAATCTAATAATAAGAAAACTATTTAGCTTTATAGAACATTGAGAGAGTACATAAATTTGTTTAGAATTTATGTGGAATATCTAAAAAATTAATTTTTACAAAAACTTAGAAATTAATAAGGATAGAATTGTAAAAAATTTTGCTTTTCTAAGAAAACTAAGTAAAAAGGAACTAATATGATTAAATAAATTAGACAATAAGTAGAAAAGAAACTAAAACATTTTTCAGAAGAATGAATAATTGAAACAACTTGATATTTATACATATGCTGTATAATAATTTTCGATATACACAAAAGTGCCTGATGTTCCTCCTCAAATTCCTCATGAGTATGATTGAAGAAATTGTTCATAGTTTGTGTTCAGTTTTTATATAATGAATGAATATCAATAAGTATTAAAACAAAAATTTCTAAGCCTTGTATATCTTACTACAATTACAACAGTTTCACTAATCTTGTAAATTTGATAGTGTATATAGTAATCAAAGCAAGAACCAATCAAAAGCTTCAGAAAACATTTCATATTCATAACCTTTTATTGTGTGTTTAATGTCATGTAATATATCTGCTACAATTATTTATAATGTCACTGATTTTAAGAATATTTTATCTTGAATAGCAATTAGTGCAATATATTTGTTGTTTACTCGTTTCATAATAGAAATATTTTTGTTTACTCGTTTCATAATAGAAATATTTTTGTTTACTCGTCTCATAATAGAAATATATTTATGTTGTTTACTCGTCTCATAATAAGAAATATTTTTCTTTACTCGTCTCATAATAAGAAATATTTTTGTTTACTCGTCTCATAATAAGAAATATTTTTGTTTACTCATCTCATAATAGAAATATTTTTGTTTACTCGTCTCATAATAGAAATCTTTTTATGTCGTTTACTC
Organism: Limulus polyphemus; assembly: GCF_000517525.1. Lineage (NCBI taxonomy): Eukaryota > Metazoa > Arthropoda > Merostomata > Xiphosura > Limulidae > Limulus > Limulus polyphemus. Next base: position 157,120 of record NW_013666948.1, read on the forward strand.
GTCTCATAATAGAAATATATTTATGTTGTTTATTTGTCTCATAATAGAAATATTTTTAACATATTAACAGAAAGCAACATTTTGGAAAAATAATTTTTTCCTTGAAATAACATCAACAAAAACAATAAAAATCCACTTTTTATTTAGAAATATTCCACAATGAAGTGATAGTAACTTTGTGTTGGACTTATCTTTTGTTATTATTCTTTCATTAATTAATTTCTTTTGTAAGCTCAGTTTCAATGTAAGTAATATTTTATTTTTATCTGTTTGCTACTATCATATTTTAATTGTGTGAAGATGATTTTTGAATATGACCTAATAGTGCCTGTTGAATATCTCTGAATTAGGTATCTCATGTAATGCATTTTTGGAGTAAAATATACATTATTTCCTTTTAAGTAAAGTTGTTTGATCTCTGACTGCTTGATTTTAGTAACTTTGTGATACATATCGTATTTGTGGATCATCATCAATATATTTAATTACTTTTATAGCATGTTAAGTATATAGTAGTTTTATATTTTGTAACACAGACTTGCTGATATTTACACGGATTGAAAATAATTTGAATTGTATCAATATTGAAATGTAGGACTTTTTTTGTGTTTTCATTCTTTTGTGCAGTCAGTGAAATAAGCATAATTAATGTAAGATTAATTAATTTTTTTTACTAGTAGGGCTAAATGTATCATATTTCCAATTTCTCAACTCTCTTTTTTTTTTCCTGTTCCTCTTTATTTTTAGATTCATTTTCAGGGTACGTTAATCGTTTTGTGATAAGGAAGTCTACAAATAGTTGTTCGACATCATCTAGTATAATTTGAATGCTTTCTTTATATCTCATCTGAATGTAAGTTTTTGAACCATTTGAAGAAACATCTGCCTATAGCATGTCAGATTGTGGACTTAAAGTTCCAAAAAATAACAACATGGTCCACATGGGCCATTAGAGTGATAATCAAATCTCATTATTCAGTAAGGCAGTAGTAGTCCAAGACTTAGCAATGGGTGATGTTAACTAGTTTTCTTCCATATAGTCTATCACTTGCAGTATTGCAAAAACAAGTACAGTTAATCCTTGAGTAGCTTTTTGTGAAATTCAACATCAAAATAATTATGGCAACAAGACAGGCATTTATTCTGTTTTGCATATTCTTCATTCACTTCCTAAAAATAAATATAACGGTAGTCTGTTCTGAAGAATTCTTGGTATTAAAAATCACTGGGATATCTTTTTTTTTTTCACTTTCTTAGGAGCTGCTTAGAAGACCATTGAATTTTCTGAACTTAAGATTTATCTCCTTTTGTACTCATATTATTCTTTTTGCAATTTAGTGTTGATTTTTTTGTTACCTAAATATTTCTCTCTCTGATCTACAAGATGCCACTGTATTTTTTATCTGCAAGGACTCATATTTTTTCTTTCTTCCTGTTCCTAAACTTTAAGTACTTAGAAATTTGGTAATTTTGTAATGTTAAATTCTCTTCCTGATTCTGAGATTGGTGTCTTTTGGATCAATGTTTCATTAGATATTTCTGCTTGAATTTTTGCAGCCTTTTTTTTCCACACATAGTTGTTTTTGTATATAACTAAACAAATTAGATTCTTTGTGTAGCATCTTAATTTCTTCTGTGTTTCACTAAATGTTTTTAATTAAAATATAAGTTTTTAGGAACTATCTTTATGAAGTTGTTTATTTTCCTTGTCTTTTTTCTTTTATTTGTTTTCAGAATTTTCATTTAGGGTATCATACATCAGAAAGAGTTAGTGAAATTCATTTTACATTGGCCTCTTTAATGGTACATATTTCACAATTGTCATTTAAAGTTTTATGTGTGTGAACACATATCTTATGAAATACTTTAACTTGAGAATTTGAGGGAAATAAGAGCAATTGAAGATGTGATTCTAACTTGTTTTATTTTTATTTCAGTCACAAAGCTGGAAATGTCAGATTAACTTGTATAGCTTGTCATCCTTCTCGAGGCTTTATAGCAACAGGTGATGATATGGGGAAGATAATAGTTTGGTATGTTGAGCAAGAAATGTGATAATTCAAAACTGTGTAATATAGAACAGTTATTAGAAGCTTCAGATTACTATTTATGAACTTATCAACAAGTAGCAGTATTTTTCTTATAAATATGTAGTAAGGCTAGGTAATTTTGAAAATCTTTGAAATATTTAACTTGAATATTCACTGAGTGTTAGCAGACGTACTTATTTCACATGTGGTGTAATACATCAATGGTATCTTAATAAATAATGTATTTTTAAAATATATGTATTTAGTAAGAATTAGTGGGAATTCAAGGTTTTCAACTCTTGCTAGTTTTTACACAGAAATCCGAAATAAAATTGAGATTAACTGAGAAATTTAAATCATAAATTTTGAAAACATTATATTTTAGATAATTTTACTGTACTTTAAGTTCGAGTACTTAAGAATTAAATTTTATTCATCTAACGTCTAAACTTTGTACCCAGCATGATATTATTAGATCTAACTAGTCCATTGTTGTGATTAACATGTACAAGTACATCAGTCTGAATTACTGTTGATACTTTGAATACTTTTTTCATTATATCATTTAGATTACCAGCTGATTTTTTTATATTTTAAAATTAGAATGTGTCAGAGTACAGAAAAATTTATTTCTGTCATAGTTATTACTGTTAATGTAGTTTTTGATTAAATTAATATTTAGTACTTTTTTATTTCACAAATTATTATCATTATTTGATATGCGTGTCTAGATGTTTTTAATCAGTAATGTTTCCTTCTATTGTACAGTGATAGATGTTAAGCATGCTCAAGTAAAAACAATAAAAACATTAATAATCACCATCATCTAATTGAAAACTTATCCCAGTATTGCTCTTAAAATAAAAATAGCATAAATCTTTACTTGACATTTTGTGCTTAAGATAAATTTATAGTGAAAGAATTATCAAAGATTCAACACAGAATGATACATCCTCTATCCATAGCACTATCTTTTATCATTTGGAGCATGTTAACTTTAATGAGCAATTTTATTTTCTCTTGGTAAACAGTCATGGAATAGTGTTTTTTCTAGAAAGTAGACATTCTGTTACCACTGAAATTCAAGTCTGGATCAGTTCACTTTTTTATGTATGTAAATAGAAAGAAATGCGCTCAATGATCCCAACACTTGGTTGCAGTAAATGCTGAAGATGTTTATGATGTAATTTCCTATTCTAAAGTACATTTCTGAATTATGCAGAACTCAACTGTATTCCCAGAAAATTTCAAAACAAGCAGATTAGGCTTTTATGTTACTGTTTTTTCCACCACTAAGCATTGGTAATTTGTGTTTCATCTCTAAAATGAATTTTTACTCAAAGTTAAAATGAATTTATGTAAAGATTTTTCATTACAAATCACCATTTTATTTTGTAATAACAAACTTTATAACCTTTTGTAGTATTACATTTTCATGTATAACCCTCCACAAAAGTACAGGTTTCTCTTTCTTTGTGTTCCATTATTTGTCACTTTGTTTTTGAAATATTATGGCATTATCTCCATATTCTATTTGTCCGTGGTTACTACATAACTTGCATAAAGAAGAACAGATTACATTATCATTGTAATATATTATCATTCACGAAGTTTGTAGGATACTTATGTCATTGTACCTAATACTAATTCCATAACACTTCAGACAAAACCTTATGAAATATTACATCTATAAGAGAGATGAATAAAATTCAACATAAAAATATGTGTTGTTTTGGTGTATTAACAATGTTAATTCATTTTCTCATATTGTTTTATATATGTGTGTAAATGAAGCTGTAAAGTATCTGCTTTCTCTTGTTGATTAGTGGTGAAGATTGATTTGCAGATGCTATTAAGGTTACAAGTTTTCAGTGTGTGTGTGTGATCCACAATCATTTATTAAGAATCATATTTCCCGTTTTGTTTTTAGGGCAAATTTTATCAAAAGTAACCATCCAACTCGTTCAATCTATCATTGGCACACACTCTTAGTAGCAGATCTTGAATTTTCAGCAGAAGGTAACTTCAATTTTTTAAATTTATTTACCTATTTTTCTACATATACGTCTTAAATATTGATGTCATTTTGTTTTAAGTTAAGAAAGTTTTTGACAGTTTGAAAGAAGTATTGTTTTTTAATACTGAAATTGTATCAGTCAGTACAAAACAAATATTAATAAGAAAGGTACCTTTTTTATTTGTTAGAATGATGTTAAGTACAGAAGTATAGATAATCAGAAGAATAAAAATTTCAGTCCCACAACATTTTGACAATATGAATTTCTTGTTTTTAGGAGATAATTCAATGCTTTCATGGTAAAATTTTTCTGATATTTTGTTATAGTATATCCCTTTTTATGTAAAAGATAGTCTTGTAGTTGTCACGTTAACCCTCTTGCCCTGGGTATCCTTTACTGTGCATGACACAAGGTTTTAATGTCTTACATTAGAAATTTTATTAAACTACTTTTTGTTTAAGGTATACCAATTAGTATAGCATAAAATCTTGGCTAATAATCCATATTCTAATAGTATATAAGTTTTAAGTTCTTAATTTTATAAGGCAATATTTAAAAAATCCTGAAGTGTGACAAATGTGACACATCTTCTCTAGGTATCCCCCCTACCAAGCAACTATGAAATTAAATGTAAATTTACTCATTATGACGGATAAAATATAAAGTTTTATTAAAAACAAACATTTGAAATTTACTTAGGAGGTTATAGAGAGTACACAAATGAAATTTAAGATTTTTAAAATGAAGAAAAGTATTTTAAATCTTAACATGAAAATCACTTTGCACATGGACTATTCAATACAAATACTCAATATATTCATAAACAAATCTTTTTTTTTTTAATTTATTAAAAATACTTCACTAAAAAATATGATATTTTTTATGTGAAAGGCTTATAATGTTTACTGAAAGACTGCCAAATTTTTTGAAGATATACACTATGTCAGAAGTTACTAGTATCAAATTTATAAAGACTATACGAGTGCATAAAGGTTCACGTAGTCAGTCAAATTGACCGAGCCCATGTGGAAAGAGTTAAAGGATATTTAAATAATTTTGCTTCTTTGTCTTATTTTGAGACAGTGGGACTGTATTTTCCAAAAGCATATATATATTCCAAATAAATAGTTTTACATTATCATCAACAAATACAAAATGTGTAACTTACTTAAAACATTAGAAGTTACAAAGCTTAAGTTAATTCTACTTACTTGATCTGGTTTTTCCAAAGATGGCCTAACATTATGTACAGTATAATACACAAATAATCTCTCAATAGATGGAGAAAAAAATACTTGGAAGTTCAGATCAATCTATATGTTTCAGTGAGATCATCTTGAAATACCTTTTATTTTTTTGTAATTTACTTATAGTTCTCTGATTAAAAATGGTTATGAATTTGATCTTAATAACATTGAAAGAATCAGAGGAACTGGAGAAATTAATTACAGAAATATATATATTGTTTTATTGTTGAAAATGAAGTTCATCCAGTACTTAGAAAGAACCCTTTAAGTCAGTATACCATATTTTGTGCACAAGAAAGTTGTAAACAGGTTTTATGAGACTAGCTAATAAATAGTTCTAAATTTTACATTTATTTTAAGATTATATTTTGTGATCTTTGTCATAAACAACAGATAAATGCCTAATTTCTTACCTTGTACTGGATTCATATTTTGAAAGTCTCTTCAAACACAGTGATTTTGTTAATTTTTTACCAAAAAATAAGCCTAGTGGTGTGCAGTTATAACAATCACACAACACGGTATACCATTTTTGCAATAGAAAGAGACAATTTTAATCAGTGAAACAAACCAGCGAGCACATTGACAATATAAGTAACCATACTACAGAGTGAACTGGTTATACTACCTTGTGGTGTCTCATGTCACACATTCTCATCTAATCATTTTACGTATCCAGCGCATTTGAGTGTGTGAAAATAGTGCATTGTATATTGTAACCCGCAACGTTTTAGGTAAAATATTTGTATCATAAGTGGTAGGGTGGGTCAAAATGACCCATGTGCAATAAACTTCAAAAATATTATCTTTATAATAAGGTGGGGGTGAAAATGACAAGCAAATGATTCCAACTGTAATGGCACATCTGGTCAATAGTCAAGAACTGACTGAGGATGGAGTACAGAAAATATCAAGTAGAGAACAGCTGTAGCTGTGTTGGAATATTGACTTGAAAAATTGATGTGGGTCTTTCTGACCCCACTCTGTTAGTTGAGAGTTAACAAAACATTATATTAAATTTAATTTTCTCAACAATCTATTAATTAATTTGAATAAGAACCAACACCAGCTTCTGAAATTAATTTAACAAAATTGTAAATTTTTAAATGTCTTTTGAATGTATGCAATTTTATTTTCTGTAATGAATATTGTAACACAGAATATGTCTTTGTTTTATTACATAGTACTTAAAAGTTAATATTCATAAAAGAATTCAAGGATAGTATCCATTTGCTTTTAGCATATACAATAGTAATGTTTGTGTGTTATATTAAATGGACATTTGTTAAAGTGTTTGTTGTTGTTTTTTCAAATTTGCTTCAAAGATTTTTTTTTTGCTTAAAACATTTGAGTATTAACAAATCTTTACATTATTGTGCTGTTTAGGAACTTATTTGTACAGTGGTGGAGGAGAATGTGTTCTTGTGAAATGGAAACTTGGTTCTGATAATCGATATTTTTTACCTCGTATGGGTCTGCCTATCTGCCATGTTGCAGTGGCACCAACTAATAGTTATGTTGCAACATCCCATCTGGATAATGGTAAGTTCAGTTGAGTATGAAGTTCTTGGATTTAATATAGAAAATCTACCTAATTCTGTGCTTTCTGGGAGCTGGTAACCAGAAAATATTGGCATTAGTAATAATTTGTTTTTTTTTCTTTTGTAACAGAGTTTTAGAAAGTTTGCATGCCTTTCCAAATTATGAAAGCAACTAATTAGAAACAAATAATAGACTGAAGTTGTTATGAGCAAAGAATTTACTGGTATTTTGATATTTGAATAATAAGTACATTTAATTCTGTGAAAAGCAGTTTCTCCATATTACTGGTGACATTTTATTAACACCACATTTTAAATACATAAATCAGGTTTTGTCCAGAGTGGATGTATATGAGTAAAATTTGTTTTAGTAATCACTTTCCTTTATGCTGTCATTGTTTTTAATGTGCTATAATAATATTAATGGATGTATAAAAGTTAGAGCATGAAGGGAATAACTTGCTTGTTTTTGGTTTGTTACGAATGCTACAAGACCCTTATTTATATATATATGTTTTGTAGTGTGTGTATATAGACACGCACATGCCTTGTAGTGTTCATAAAATTAGACCAGTTACCAAAGTAAAGTATTTTTACGATTTGTTTCGGACAATTTTTATTTTGTAATCAACTTCTTAAGCTTGTGTTTCTTCCTCCATTTATTTGTCTTTATTTTCATCAACAGTTTTCATATGCTTTTCGACAGTTTGTTTCTTCATGTTTGCTGATTTTAGAAATTGTATTTGTTCTTGAGTGTCCCAATTTGAATTATTAACTGTCAGATTGACTGAGACCTACTAGTTTTGAACAAGTTTATAATATTTCGGACTTAGGTGCTACTCTATTCGTTTATCATTTGCCATGTTTACTAGAGCTGTTAGCTGTTCTTCTGAATATAGACTGATAGTTGATTTTGTTCTCGCTGTTTCCTACATTTTTACATTGGTTGACTTGTACATGATTTACAAACTGACTATCATGAATCTTTGACATGTTTATTTACATGAATTTATACATACTGTATAGGAGTAATTCTAGTCAAAACTTTTTCCTTTCTCAATAGTTTTATTTAGTTTCACAGAATTGCCCATTTCTTTTCATATGTTTAATTAAGCCATTTGGGTTTCATTCTTACTTTATTTAGTTGGATTTCTTCATGATTGTACCCCCCCAACTGAAAATCAAATTTAATTCTTCATTTAATAGTGGAGATTTCAATCTTCAGAGTTTAATTTATTCATTATTATTTTTGGTGTGGGAGGAGAGGAAGGAGGACTTGTAAAATGTAGTCATGGAAATCATCAATATTGAGTGCTATGTAAGCATAAGTTGTTTTGTTGTGTGAATTAAAATATTTAAGAATTGCAGATTGTAATGAATTATTTCAATGAGTTTCTCTTTACTTGTATCTATTGACATATAGCTGATCTTTTGATGTGTATAAAACATTTTGTTAAGACGTTTTATGCCTTTAAATATACTTAATAGGTTGTGATTTAACAGATTTTATTGTTTGCATAATGAATTTCAACGATTGTTTGAAATTCTGTTTTCTTTATGCTACAGTTCTCATTTCATCAGGTTGCTGTCACAGGGGTCTTAAATCATGCTTTTTTGTTGTTATTCCAAACCTACAGATTAATAAAACATAATATATATGCTAGTCTAGGATTTTCCTTCTTGCTTTTAATAAGTAACTTACTAAGCATACATCATTGAAAGGGATAATACAATGAAAATGTCAGTTTGTCAGAAAGAGTGCTGTAAACTTAATGTTTCTAAATGGCCTGACACATGGTAGTACCATATGCATTTGATAACTAACTTTCACTGATCTTTGCATTCCATTCTTCATCACTCGAATGTTTCATTATTATCAGCTTCTTCTTGAAGCACTTATAACCAATAGTCTTTCTTTCTTTTGTTGTTGCTGTTGATGAATATATCTAGTTATTTTTGTAGTAGTCTATTTCTCCTACTTGAGTTTGATTCCTTCGTGGCATACCAAGGCATGTTGACCCTAAAACCACCTGTTCCTTTGTGTTGTAAAAGACTTAAGCATTTTGTTTATAAATAAAGGCATGTCATTGGAAACATTTAATGAATTACTTAAACTATATGTGCTAGATTGTGCTACAAAGTTGCATTTTGTTTTTCAGCTATCATTCATTATGAAAGTATAGTACCTACAAAATCTGGAAAAGAATAAATTTGAAGTACAAAATATTTCAAAACATCCAATACATTGAATTTAGGATGACCAAGAGTCAAACCTTGATACACCTGTACTATCCTGTTCTGTGGATTCACTAAGTTGATGGCTAAAAAAAAAAAAATTTAATCTACATCGGAGGTATTGTTGGAAAACATCTTCCTGGTGTTAAACAAATGGAAAGCCCACTGTCTACTGGTCTTCTTCATGATCCACGTACTAATGCCCTGGTTCTAAATGGAAAACCTGGGCACTTGCAGTTTTACCACCTTGAAAATGATAAGCAAATGTTTAATGTAAGTAAAAGTACATTTTTGGATTTCAATTTGATTTATAAAGAATAGTTATACTTGGTCATACAAACTCTTCAAAGATTCTGGAAAATTTTAAGGATTTAAAACTGGTGTTGCAGTCTTAGGAAATGATGTCAAAGAAATTGATCAAACAATAGGAGAACATGCGAAACATGGTTCAAAGCGTGATGAAACAGTACTGGTCACAAAATCAGTGACAGATTTCACAAACGCGATGACACATTAAATCATAATCTTGAATTGCCAATCTCAAGGCACTTTTCAGTCATGATATAACATGACTTGTCACATCCCAAACTTGTTATTTTAAATTTTCACCAACAGACTGTTATTTATGTGGACATGAAGAACAATGCCTTATTTATACTCAAGGTACAATTTCTCCACTTTTTTTAACTTTATTTTTGAAATCCTCCAACTTTTCCCACTATTACCCCTTGCATATCAGCTTTGTATTTCTTGACACCTTTTCCTGCTTCTCTTTCACTTGCATCATTTGATTTGCCAGTATTGTTACATCACACTTTAAACAATGTTTTGCACATTCTCCTATTGTTGCTTTTTCATAGTGATATTCAAAGATGCTCTTTATATTTAAATTTTGTAAAACATCACTTGAAGAAGGGTTTAGGCCCAAAACGTTTTGTCAAATTAAAGTTTCCCTAGGTTTTATTACCATCATATCTACTGTGGATTGTAACACACAATTATTTATTCTAATGCAGCCTCGGGTTTCTAAACTTTTGACAATGGCTTGCTTTTGATTTTATTTCTCTACAATGCTCTTTAGACCCTATCTAACAATGTAGCAGTCAATTAACCAATGTGGGAGAACTTAGTGTAAACAACCATTGAAGTTACAATCATGTGAAGCAGTTAGCTCATGTTTGTCTTGTGAATTTTTGTTTGTTTGCATTTACATTTTAGTATCTAACCTAGTGCATTTCCATTTTTACATTTGAATAACTTCTGTTAAAAAAAGACAAGAAATTTAAGACTTACATAAGCAAATACTTGGGAATGTGCCTCGATAAGACTACTTTGTTTCACACTACGTTGGTTGTCCACAAAATGATTTGGTGTTGCTTTACAGGAAGAGTTTTGACATCTTGTTAATGTTTAATGTACAGTATCTCTACATCATCTATAACAATAACAGTTTTAAACAATAATAAATTTTGTAAAAAACATTTATAAGTACAGTATTTTAAATGAAGTAATATGATATATTGTAATAAATATGTAGGAAAATGCAAAGGTGATAAATAAAAAAATTAGGCTTTTGGAGATAAATCACCTTAAAAAATATTGCCAAGAAAATAAGATCCAACCATAGTTTTTAAGTTGATTTATCTCCAAAAGTCTAATTGCAATGTACTCACCAATTAAATATCCTGGTGAAAGCTTGTCAGTTTAAGGTTCATGTTTTGCAGATCACAAAAAAAGTAACTTAAATATTAATGAATCACAGTACAGGTGGCTAACAACTGAAGCTTGCCAGTGGGAAGGAACCTGAAACCACAGCAGCAGTGCTAAGCTACAATAAACATTTCTATTTTAAGATAATGAAAGTTTGAGTTTCAAGAGCTTTCAGCATGTGAAGATGCCAAATGACAAAGATTTTATTGCACTTGCATAATAAAGTTGCTTTATTAAATATTTATTGTAACTCTGTAAAATGTTTGTGAGAAACACACTGCAGTTCCACAAGTTACATAGGGTTAAAGAAGGTTTTAATTCAATACATGTATGTTTTTCACATAATACGATTATAAGCTGTGGATTTCTTTACTAAAGTATAAGAAACATATTTTCTATTTTTGGTATTATTATTACTTCTCAAACCATTAAGGTTTTAAATGAAAAAACAAATTTTCTGTGTATTAAATTTAATATCAAGCTACACATATGATGAAGCAGAACTAAACTCAATTGCTTTGTTCCTTATTTCATATCTTCATGTCTGAAATACACATGTAATCATGTTTCCTGACTTATCTTTCTAGACGTAGTGGCTCCTCGCTACACAGCCATAGCCTTGTTCCTTGTTTAATGTCCTAACTATAGGACATAAATACATAAATTTGTGTCTTAAATACACAAATGTGTAATCATCATGTTTCCCATTTAATATATTTTTAGTATTGTTCAAGTTTAATGTAGTAGAAATAGCAGATCAGAAGTACTTTAACTGTAGACTTGTTTGTTCTTTGATACCTTACTTGTTGCAGTGAGCCATAACTAGTATCATTCTCTACTTGATAGATCAGTTCTACATTATTATAATCAGGTTTTTCATATATGTAAATTTGTTGTTAAATTTGAAAGCTCAGACAATCCTTGTTTACAAGCATATCAACAATAGAATCCATTGGGTAAAATATGTGAAATAAAGAGTTCATAATTGTTGTACTAGATGTTGTATGAAGTTGAAAAGAGAGAGTAGAAAACAAAAATTGGTTCCTCTGAAAATAACTGAACATCGATGGATTAAGTAAACTATACAGTGAACACAAGGAAACAAGTAAAATGCTCTCTTCGGTTATTAAGATTAAATTTCCTTAGAACAGTGAAATTTATTAGGTAGGAGTGTTAATAAAATACATGAAAAAATATACTTTACTATTGATTATGGCAAGAATCCAGAACAACAGTTGCATGTGGTAGATAAGGGTAGGGCAGGAACAGACACTATGGAACTTATACAAACAGCCTTGATTGTTAACATGAGATCTAATTTCTTTTATATATATATATATATATATTTGTTCAAATGCTGATCTGATGCAATTTTGTTTTTCTCTTTCTACGTAAATGTGTGTTTTGATTGGTTTATATTTTTTATTGATTGTCTTCATTCATCAGGATTCTGTTGTTTAACTTCTCTGACCACCTGGAATTATATAATTAGATATTTATTAAAATCTAGCTGAATGTAGTGTTAGAACTAAATGTTACTTTTGTTTGGCTACTGTTCATTTTGCAGCTAATCACAATTGGCTAAAGTAACATAGCTGTAGAATTATTTTTCCCTGTTTCATATCTGGTTAAACATAGTTGGCCAAGATATTATAACTATTTTGTTTTTTGTTTGGTATCTGGTTAAACTTAGTTAGCCAAAACAGCATAATTGTAGTATGTATTTTGTTGCTGTTCAGTTAAAAATATTGTTCAACAAAGCTGGCCAAGATGGAATAATTGTGATATACCTTTTGTTTGATACCTAGTTAGATATAGTTGACCAAAACCTTGCAACCCAAGAACGACATCAATGTGTCATCAATAGAGAAGTAACTAAAGCTTGTATAGATAATAATGGTGAATGGCTTGGAACAGTTGAACTTCGTGATGATGGGGAGACAAATATAGAGATTAAGCTAAAATTTTGGTGGTTTGATTCACTTTCTCAAAGGTAAGGATATTTGTATTTAGTTCAGTAATGAAAACTTATTACTTTTAATATGCACATAAGGTAATTGTATTTGCTACTTTGTGTTTGAAAGGTGACCAGCATAATTCACGATTGAGGAATAACTCTCAAATCATCATTTTTTTAACCATTCATTAGAAATGAGGTCCACATTATACTGAATAATTTTATATTTTTGCCAGTTACTTTGTAAGCAGCTGATTAAAATATGGGGTGAAATCTCTCATTTTTTATGTAAAATACAGTAATAATTAGTGGGATTAATATCAATATTGATATTTTAGTTTTTTTCTTATTGTGTGACTCGTGTTTAGGGAGGACCCTGTAGTCAACAAAACTATGAATCAGTAAGCATTTTGATGTGTAAATAATTTTAAGAAATGTGTTTGAAAAGTTGATGGGCTTCATTTCTGTAATTCTATGGTTAAGATGTTCTGTATTTTAACTAGACTTGTGTAATTATGGTATTGAAGTTTCAATTCATATGGCATTGGTTAACCCTTTCGAGACAGGTCACAGGTGAAAGGCCATGTCATCTCATTTGTTGACTCACATTTAAAATGTTTTTGAACTACTATTTTATGAATTTATGTCAATAAGTTTGGTATCAAACTGTAGATTGTAATTCAAATTTTAGTACTATACATTACTCAATTTCTTAATTTAAATGTAAATATTAAAAAAACACAGATAAACATAGATTTTTGTGTGTGTGTCACGTGGTATGTTGAATGCAGCACTGGTTCGAATTAGATATCAAAATACTAAGTCTGTAGTTTTATACGAATTAGAAACTCAAATTACTGTTATTGACAAGCTAGAATATAAAATAAGAAGGTATTTTCTATTTGCTAAGATTTATTATGTAATAAATCAAACACAGTGGCACCCTGCCCACCTCTTTCCACTTTTGGAAACGTTCCCTTATATACACTTACTCTTATATATGACATGAATAACCAATTGGAAGCTCAGAATGTCCCCCTGGTGGCTTCCTCAGCCATTTTAATGGGCTTGGATGCCATTTTTTTCTTTTGAACCAATATTTCAATCAGGTGGGTTGTGTCTTTATTTTATGCTCAAAATTTCATATTTTTTTTTAAGACTAAAATACATCTTAGGTACTAAGCTTGATGAATTATATTGGAATTCTATGGTATTGATGTAGTAGTTTATGATTTTTTAGTTATTTAAATTTATATATAAAACTTAAAAAAATATTTTGTTTGACATCCTCCATATGCAAAAGTTTTAAAGGCTTAGCAACCTTTGTCAGGCAACAACCAAGTACAAAGATCGTAACTAGAAGAGATAATTGTTTGCTTTACTTCCTTATTTACTGTTCTATGTTTTAGGAAAAATATGTTTAAGAACTTATTTCAAAATAGCAATAATGTATAATAATTAAAATGTGACTTTATTTTACAAAATATTACTCTGCTAAAACACGGCCAAGACAAGCTACTTTGTACAGACCAGAGATCAGTTTTATGTTACTGGATATGTTACTGCCTATATGTTAGATAGGCAATATGTGAAAAGAAAAAAGAGGCATGAGAAAAAGATTGCTTTACAAACCTTAAGACTTAATAAAAAAAAATTGATATTTTGCGTATCAAAGCATTGTAATGTTTACTGAAAATGTACCAAATTTTGTTAACATTTGCTTACTAATTTAAAAGTTATAGCATGAAAACTATAACAAGCACAAAATGGTTATGAGGTCAGTCCCAGGGACCAAGCCCTGGATATTTGCTTTGTAAGTAAGCAGAGTTTTATCCATGGTTCCTCAGGAAAATTCTGTGATGTTTTATTGCAATGTTCTAACATTGTGGAAAATATGCAGTGTCATGAGCGATTGATGAGAAAAATATTATAATTAATAAACATTGTAGTACATGCACCGATTTCAAACATTACAGTGAATTTAATACTAACAACTAGTTTAGCTCTCACTCCTTCTATACCACACAAAAATACTTTATATATTGGCATGCTGAGAGTAAGAAGCAGGACTTTGTTGTTTTATATTAGCACTATCCAGTAAAATTCAGAACACAGAAGGAACAAGAACAACTTTGACTAAACAAATACACAGAAAGAACAATAACTATTTAGTACTGACCAAAGAAATACACAAGAGGAACAGTAACTATTTAGTACTGACCAAACAGATATGCAGAAGGCAAAATAAAAATTTAGTACTGACCAAACAAATACACAGAAAGAACAACAACTATTTAGTATTAATCAAACAGATATACAGAAAGAACAATAACTATTTAGTACTGACCAAACAAATACACAGGAGGAACAGTAACTATTTAGTACTGACCAAAGAGATATGCAGAAGGCAAAATAAAAATTTAGTACTGACCAAACAAATACACAGAAGGAACAATAAAAATTTAATACTGACCAAACAAATACACAGAAGGAACAACAACTATTTAGTATTAATCAAACAAATACACAGAAGGCAAAATAAAAGTGTGGTACTGACCAAACTAATACACAGAAGGAACAATATTTGTGTTAATCCAGCATATGAAATAAATTTAAAATGCTCGATGAAAGTTCTTAAAGCTTGAAAATCAGATATGAAAATTTTGTGATAAAAAGAAGTAATGTTTTTTAATTTACAATTAATTGCACAAATTGATTATTTATATTGGGATTACCAGAGAAATAGTTGAATTTGTCATTGCCAAATTGCTTCAGAATAACTAAACTCTTATTTTTGCATATACAACAGAAAGTGTAAAATAAGTGCAGTTAATTGCATTCTGAATGAGTGAATGACAACTTGTAATATATAGAAGAAAATATATGATAATTTAATGTTTAATGATGGTGGTTGTTTTTTTTCAGTATTCTACAGGATGTAGTTTATTATTAGTTTAATCATGTAAATATATGGTCTGTATTTCAGTCAGTAAAAAATTAATAAAATCTTTCTTTTTTTTCTCTCCCTCTCTCCACTTTGGAAATGGTCCAAAATTTAGACCTGTTTTAAGCCTAAATAAAACTTTCCACATGAAATATTTTTTTCTTATCATACGTGTTTCAAAAGCTGAAATTTTTGTTTGTTTTTTTATCACAATTAAATATATCTATTTTTCTATAAATTCATTGATATTGTTTTAAGGTTAATCACATATGACTAGAACACACAAGTGTTTGCACACTTTTAATTCATTCTCGTCAGTGACACTTCATGATTTATTTCGGTCAATAGTAAGTAGTTTCTTGGGAATGCTTTTTAGCCATGAAACACTAAAAACCCAGCTGAGTCTTTGTTTTCCAAGCACTTTCACTGAGAAAAAGCACGAGTAATTCTAGTACTTGGAATAAATGCTTGTGGAGAAAAAAATAGTGTGTGTGTATCTGTATGTATGTATATATAAGTATATATTCTCAAGTAGGTGTTCAAAATATTTTGATGTATAAATATGTACATAACACTGTATATGTCTCTGTGTGTACATTTGTTGTTTTTTAATTGCTTTCTTGAACAATTTGTAAAATACCAAAAGAATTTCTCAATTTTGACAATGATAAGTGCTCTGAAAATTCTATATATTTATAATATTTATTTCATAATTCTGCTATAAGTCTTACATTCTTAAGTAAAATTAACTAATAGTAGAATTATCAAAAGATGATAAGACTTTATTTGCAGGAAAATATTTTTAAAAAGCTGCAGTTAAAATATGAAAAATTAAATATATATAGAGACCATAGATATAAAATGTGTAGCTTTTCTAAGATCGTAATATGTATTTGTGCTTTGTTTTCTTTTTCATGAAGGTGTATCAAACGTTAAAGATTTGAGCTTCCACATTTAATAAGTTCAGTAGAACAAAGTGATTACAAGTGGTATATTTCATTTTACAGGTTCACTTTAAATACTTGTGTCAATCTTCCTCACCATAAGAAAATCTATGTTATCAAGTTTAAACCAGTAAATAAATGTCAAGATAAGTCTCTGTATCAGCCATTAGCAGTTACAACCAGTGAAGATAGAAAATTCAAACTATGGGGCTTAGTTGATGATGCTGACACAGACATTCATGGTATGTCAGAAACTTTATTCCAATTTGTGAACTATTGTTTATATCTGAAGAATTAAGATAAGATACTTTCAAAGTGTTATCTGGTCAAACAAATGATGTATGTGTGAATGTCTAGTGATAATGAATATGTTTGGATTACTGTTATGGTGCAATAAGGTGGTTTATGTTAACAGTTCTGAACTACTGGCTAAAGTCACTTATACTGCATAAACATCATTCATTTAAAGAATATTATGATATATGTTCAGTACTTTAATTTTTGAGGTATGTTATGATACACTAATGTTTTAAGTTGGTTTCATTAACTCTAGATTTAAAAGGTCAAAGTAGCCGTGAACTTTGCACTAAATGTTATCTTTGTCTAACAGTTTATTTGACACTTGGATTTTATGATTGATTTGCTTTTGTTAACTGTATTTGGACTTGCTGCACTACACAAAAATACTTAGTTTAAATTGTACTGGTAGACAAAAAAGCTTCCATGAACAATGTAAATAGACATAAAATAGTGTTTGGAATTGTGGTATGTTTTGACACAACTTATAGTTTTTAGTAATTTAAAGTGTAATATATAATAACGATTTTGTGAGGCTGTACACGTAATGTAGATACAGTTTGATCTTAAAAAGGTATAGTGTACTCAAGCAAAATCAGTAGTTAAACTATAGATAAAAGTTATGATGTATAATAAAGCATTTGCAAAGAACTTTCAGCTGATTTGAAATACAGATGCTTCTAATTTAAATAAATTTATCCTGCAGCTCTCTTTAATTTCGAAATCTTTACTCTGAAAATATATTAAGTTCTTCTGGATATTGAGTAAAGTTAATTAAAATAAAATAAATAATTAATGCTAATAATAAAAAATTTGGTTTTAAAATAATGTGAGGTTAATTAAAATTATAAATCAATTCTGATGTAATGGCTTAAATAAAATTTCATCAACTTGATCTAGTTCACACTGAAACAGCTGTTGTTCAAGTAATTGATGATATTTTTCAGCATAGGCTCGGTTCCTGGGACCAACCTTATAACCATTTTGTGTTTGTTATAGTTTTCATGCTATAACTTTTGAATTAGTAAATGTAATATT
>NW_013666948.1:176080-179727 GCF_000517525.1 Limulus polyphemus
AATTAGTAAATGTAATATTAACAAAATTTGGCAGATTATCAGTAAACATAATGCTTTCATATGCAAATATAAATTTTCTTTATTAAGTCTTAAGGTTTATAAAGCAATGTTTTTCTCATGCTTTTTTTCTTTTTGCATGTTGCCTATCCAATATGCAAAGTAATTTTGATTTTAAGATTAAAAATACTTTTGTGCATCAGAAAATTTTCAGATTTCGCATGCGAAATCTTTATAATGTACGGCTTTGGTTGATTTGACCGATCTCCTAACCATGTTAAAAAAATTAGGAAATAAATATAAGTTATGCCTTTTTCATTGTAGAATGACTACAAATTATAACACGAAAACATAAATGTTTAGACTAAATAGCTTAAATCTCATAACATTATACATTTATATATATTTATTATTTTTATTATATTGACCTTTCAGCTAGGCTAACAATACAGAAGTTTTAATGACGGGGTGCACGTGCACTCATGTTACCATATCCAATGATATAAAACTGACCTTTAGTGTTAACAAAGTGACCTGTCATGACTGTGTTTTAGTAGAATAGTATTTTGTAAAATACGATCACATTTCAATTATTATACATTATATATGTGTATAGATTATTGCTATTTAGAAATAAGTTCTTAAACTTATTTTTCTTAAAACATAGAACAGTAAATAAAGTAAAGAAAACAATTATCTCTTCTAGTTGCGATCTTTGTACTCGGTTGCTGCTTGATGTAGGTTGCTTAGCCTTCTAAAATTTTGCACATGGAGGATATGAATCAAAATAATTTTTTTTGATTTTATATATACATACATGTAAATTACTACATTAATACCATAGAATTCCACTATAATTTATCAAGCTTAGTAACTAAACTGTATTTCAGTCTAAGAAAATATCAAATTTTGAGCAGACTTAAGACACGACCTACCTCCTTGAAATATTGGTTCGAAAGAAAGAAATGGCATCCAAGCCTGTTAAAATGGCTGAGAAGGACATTCTGAGCTTCCAATTGGTTATTCATGTCATATATAAGAGTAAATGTATATAAGGGAATGTTTCCAAAAGTGGAAAGATGTGGGCAGGGTGCCACTGTGTTTGATTTATTACATGATAAATCTTAGCAAATAGAAAATACCATCTTATTTTATATTCTAGCTTGTCAATAACAGTAATTTGAGTTTCTAATTCATACGAAACTATAGACTTAGTAGCATTCTCATACATTTTGCTAAATACAGTGATTTGGACAAGTTATAACTGCAAAGACATTGATCATATTTCATTTGTTTGCATTCCATAAAGAATGTTTAAGTAGAAGAATTAGAAATTCCATGATATTAGCAGGATTTACAGTGTTTTAGTCTTCATGACATACAGAAATCTTTTTCTGAATAAAGGATTTTGTACTAGCCTATACTTGTGAGAGCAGGGTGTTTAGTGGAACTTGCTAATTGATTAATGGTCAGTCACATTAATCAGTTACATTTACTTAATTGATTATTCTCACATGAGACTTGGGTAGTTGGAGTAGTTGGAAACATTAATTTTGATTATTTTTGGGAGTTATGACACTAACCAATTAAGCTGAACAGCCTTGAATTAATCAGAAATAATAACGAGAAACTGTATTGGCAATCTTTTGACTATTTGGATACTTGGAATAATCAAAAATGCTAATTTCTATTAGTTGATTATTTTATATGTCACCAGTTAATGTAATTAATGCTCATAGGTAATTGCCCAGCCCAAGTGTAAATTGGTAAAATTTGTTTTGCTACAATATACGGACTAGATTGTTTTACTCTACTACGGTTGAAAAGTTGGCTTTTGCTTGCCTTTTATTACTCAGTGCGGAAAGTGATTTTTAACATGGTTTTCCTTTAAAATTCAGGTTTTATACAATCTGTACAAGTAGTCTGATTTTAGGTTTTTTTTAGGCTTGCTAGTAACTCTTAAGTTTTAATTTTATTAGGTAAACAACTGTGTTGGAACTGTCAGTCTGTTGGCTTTTACCGTAATATGGTTGCCAAGGATGCTGATTTCTCCACAGATGGGTCCCTTCTCGCTGTAAGTTTTGACCATATAGCTACACTTTGGGAATCAGAGACAAATGCTTTAAAGGCAACATTGTGTCATCCAAGAAGTGAAGAAAATATCAGGTGGGCCAACTATTTATAAATGATAATAAGTAGTTATTTTATTCTTATAACATTATATTTTCAAAATTTTAACTTCTATCTTAAATCTAAATACTTAGAACACTAAAACTAATTTTTAGCTAGTTTGATTTAGGTTGGATATTAAGATAGACCCAGCTTTCTGTATTACATACAAATTACAGTCACATGTAGTAGAACTTTAAAACAATTTGAACTTCAGTAATGCTTGTTTTCTCTTTTTCACCTTTTAAAAACAGATACAAAACATACCTTTATTTTTTTTTTGTATAGCCAAGTATTGTTTGGTCAGAAAAGTTGCTGTCACCTGGTGGTTTGTGCAACACCTACTTCAATCACTGTGTGGAATATTTTATCTCTGACAGGTATGAACACACATTAACATTTTCGAGACGGGTCATAGTTGAAGGGCCATGTCATCTCATTTGTTGATTGCATTCAAAATTTTATTGAACTACTATTTTATGAATTTATGTTAATAAGTTTGGTATCAAACTGTAGATTATAATTCAAATTTTGGAACTGTACATTACCCAATTTCTTAATTTAAAAGTAAATATTAAAAAAAAACACAAATAAACATTGATTTTTGTGTCACGTGGTATGTTGAATGCAGCACTGGTTCAAATTAGATGTTTTTGAAGTCAAAATACTAAGTCTATAAAAGACACAACCTACCTCATTGAAATCTTGGTTCAAAAGAAAGAAATGACACTAGCCACTAGGGGGACATTCTGAGCTTCTGATTGGTTATTCATGTCATGTATAGAAGTAAGTGTATATAAGGGAGTGTTTTCAAAAGTGGAAAGAGGGGGGCGAGGTGCCACTGTATTTATTATATGATAAAGCTTAGCAAATAGAAAAGACCTTTTTATTTTATATTTTAGCTTTTCAATATCTGTAACTTGAGTTTCTAATTCGTACAAACCATTCTGCTCAATATTTCATATTTTTTGAAGAGTAAAATACATCTTAGTTACTAAGCTTGATGAATTATAGTTGAATTCTGTGGTATTTATGTAGTAATTTATGATTTCTTGGTAAATCAAATGTATATGTATATATATATATATATAAAACCTAAAAAAAATATTCTGTTTCATATCCTCCATGTGCAAAGTTTTTAAAGGCTTAGAAACCTACATCAAGCAGCAACCAAGTACAAAGATCATAACGAGAAGAGATAATTGTTTGCTTTACTTTATTATTTACTATTCTATGTTTTAGGAAAAATGTGTTAAAGAACTTATTTCAAAATAGCAATAATCTATCTATATACATATATAATGTATAATAATTGAAATGTGACTGTATTTTACTAGTTGACTGAAAAAAAGCCAAGCCAAGTTACTTTGTACAGACCAAAGGTCAATTTTATGTTATTTGATACGGTAACATGAGTGCACGTGAGCCATATCATTATAACTTCTGTATTGTTAGCCAGGCACGGGTGAAAGGTCAATATA
>NW_013666948.1:180378-185551 GCF_000517525.1 Limulus polyphemus
CACAATGGTTACAAGGTTGTCATGTTGACTGACCCCGTAGTGAAAGAGTTAACCATGTAGATATATAATAGCGCAAGTTTTTGTTATTCCTATGACTGGAACATGTCAGTTTAATTTTACTTGTGTGTTATTATATAATTTTTAACTTTTATCAGTTTCATTTTTTGATGTGTGTCATTGCATAATTTAACTTTTTAACATATATCTGTTTCTGTTTTTCATGTGTGTCATTACTCAGTTTAACTGTTTGGTAGAGGGCTGGAATCGGTTGCACAAATGCACTAGTTAGATCTGTTTGTCTTGATAAGGAGTTGTCATGTGAGGTCTTCCTGGTCTTGGGAAGTCTGTTGAACTTTTAGTATTTTCATACTGTTGGCATAAATGCCCAATCATTGAATGGTTGACATTCAGTATTTCTTCTATTTCTCTGCTCTGACCAGCTTGGAGCATATCAATGGCCATATCTCTTTGTGACTGAGTCAGTTGTTACATCATGAATGCTGTGAATTTCATTTGTTTTGTGGTGCCTTTTTAATGACTCTGGTCACACCATTTTGGGATGTGGTCATTGGAATGGTTGTATTGTCTTATATGGAAACAGTGGACAAACAGCAGATTTGTACACTTCATTTGGCTCACCAACTACTGAAGCATCACCGTCAGCATTTCATTGTTTAATTCAACAAACAAACCTAATGTCATAATTTGGATAAATTTTGTTTTGCAACAAAAAAACGTTCATTTTTAATTTCTCTGGCTCTATATTGGTTGTTGTTTTTCATGTGTGTCATTGCTCAGTTTAACTTTTTAACATTTGTTTCCTATTTCAGTTGCATGGAACATCCAGTGTGAACTTTGTCTTCTTACTGTAGATATTTCCTCAGATCTTATGGCAGCATTCAGTAAAGACAAAACTTGTAAGTAAGCATTTTTTTATTAAACATTGAAATTTACTCTGAACTGTTTTTGTAATATTTAAATTTTCTTGTGGAATTCTATAATTAAGTGAAATTTGGTGATTGAAAGTGTCTCATGATTTTTTTAATTGTAAAAACTTAGTTTTAATTTTTTTAACTTTGTAGGTGTGTTTTCTTCTTATACTGTGAACAAAATAAAAATCTTGTTATGCGCAATGTTTCTATTATATATTTTACTGCTACTTACTTCAAATAAAATGATCTGTAAAAAAATCAATAGCTAAGCCTTATTGTTACTAGGTAGATAAAACTTGTCAATATGAGAAGACAGATGTAATTCAAAACTTGTTATTTACATGTGTTTCTTGTTTCTACCTGAAATACCTAAAAAATAGTATATCAAAGAAGAGAAAATTTAACTAATATCTTAACAACTTAAGTCCTTTAGAGTAGGATTATTTTTTAAATCGTAAAGATGGTTAAAATCTATGTACTTGAGAGTGATCGCACTGGGGATCAAAATGCCATACCTATTTAAATAAAATATTCTTCCTTACTGTACAAGCTGTAACTTGCAAAGAAATACTTATAACCAGTAAGTAAACTAAAATGAACTAATTTCACTGGTGTTTCACATTTACAAATCTTGAAAGACAGAAACATGATTCGAGTGTCTTTGGAAAGTAGTTTTTCTGACAGACTTGGCTAGATGCAGAATGTGGTGTGGTTTCAACATGTACACAGTTTTCATATATTAATAATATACATTGTTGATGTGTATACAAGTATGCAAATATAAACCTAATTAGAACTACAGAAAGTATGTACATTTGTCAAATACTTAATATTACATAGGTTGCTTTGGGGACACGTCTTGTACATGCAAGTTAGTATCGTTGGTAGTTGATTTCACTTCAAAAACCTGTATATGTAAAAGTTTTGTTCAACATTGTATATCAAAAGCTAACTTAAATAACCTTATCCATCATTTCAAAGGTATTTTCCTTTCAAAAAAATATTGTTAAAAGCCATCTGTATCCTATCAAATTTTATGTGCAAGATTTTTAGCATTATATTAATTGGAAAAATTCCATTTTGTTTTCAAGGATATAACTGATGGTATATTTATTTAAAAACAACTCCCATTCATTTTCACAAAATGGGTAAGACTGTTTTAGATGAACAATGTATTACATCTAGGTTTTGATTTCCAAGAAATAATTATGCTTGCTGAATTAATAGTTGTTTAAGGACATCTCTACTTTACTGACATACATACATACTTAAATACACACACACACACACTTATACATGAAATATTACAATAAAATGACCAATGAACATTCTTCATCTGTTTGGTGTCTCTAATTGTTGTGAGAAACTGGCTGACCCAGTTCTAATCTAATTGAATGTCATAGAGTAACTCAAGAGGACATTTCAAATATTTTTTGAAATGGGTAAGCATTTGGGTGAACTGTTTGGTAGCCATTTTAAGTTTTACTTCTGTAATGCCAAGAATGAGGGCACAACTGAGTGAGTAGGTCGTAGTTGACATACATGAAGCTGGTATCAAATAAAAATGGGATTTAAAATCACACTTAGCATGAATATCTTTGCATCAGACAAAAATAAATTGTGCACTACTGTTCAGAGCAGTGAAAGGGGGTTGTCCGTGCCCCCACCCTCCCCAATTTATAACACTGTTTCTAAAGCCCAGAATGGATAAGTGCCTTTGTCAGTTCATCTGTGTTTAAACATATGGGGATAATTTATGATGTAAAACGTTGTGTAGTGATATTATGGTCAAGGTTGTTAAGGATATTTATAAGTGAATCAAAAAGCAAGTCAACATTCATTGTGCAAAATGAATTATTTTAAGAATAAAAAAAAAATCATTTTGTGATTGAAGTATGTTAAATGCAATTTTAAATACAACATAACAGTTAAATTATTTACAGCTCAATTTTTCTGCAGTCAGTTTATTTGTAGTTGACTGAATGAAGTAATTACTGTTCACATCTAAAAGTGTCACAAGAAGTAGTTTTTCTTGTTGTCTCAAACTTCCAAACCTTAAACATTTATGATTGAGTAAGAGGGTGGACAACTTGTATTATTTTAAGTTCTTTATATGAAATAAAACATCAAGACATCCTCTGTATTAGTATTTCTTTTTTATAGTGTATATCTTCAGACCTAGCAACCCTGAGCCTGTATATATTCATGAAAATGTTACTTCTGAGCCAGTTCTTGGTGCAGCATTTATTCCAAAAACAAATTTTCCCAGTGGTGACCTCTGGTGGCAACACAACAGTCAGCTGTACTTCATGACAGAGAAACAGGTATGAGTTAAGGCAATAGTATAGTGTGGGAAAAAATTAATTATTATGTTGAATATCTTTGTAGGGAAAGGGAAAGATGTCCAACAATAAAGTTAATGTTATATTAACATTTTAAAGTCATAGGTTTACATGCTTTAACACCTAGCATGGCCTGTTATTAGGGCACTCAACTCTCAATATGCAGATCTTTGGTTCATATTTCATCATCAAACATGCTCAGCTGAGATGGAATTGAAACATGACAGTCAGTCCCACTATTTTATTAGAGTAGCCCATAGGTTGGCAATGGATGGTGTTGACTAGCTACCTTCCCTCTAGGCTATCACTTCTAAATTAGGGATGGGTAGTGCAGATTGCCCTCATGTTGCAAAGTTCATCACAAGAAACAAAAAAGATGCCTTAAGATTAACTCTCTTCCAGAATACTGCTCTCTCAGGAACTTCATCTCAACTAACCTTAGCATTATTGTTTATCAATAAGTTATATCTTGCAATATAGGATTGGTTAGGTAGCATTTTGCTATAAAAATTTAAAATTGTTTGATATATCTGTTAAAAAAGTGAATAACTGATACATACCAAAAAACTTGATCTGAAATGTAACACCAAAATTTTAATTTCTCTTAGTTATATCATTAAAAAAGTAATGTATTTGCATGCATGGAAATCCATTTACACTTTATTAAACTACACTAAAGTGAAATTTAGGAGTAGGGAGAAGTAAATGTAGAGAGTACTATGCACCACAAAGACAAAACTCTGTCAGAGCCCTATCTCAGACAGCAATGTTTATGTGCTAAGGTTTTTGTGTGTGAAATTGTTCCTTTGTTTATAGACACTTAGAGTATTATTACCAACAGGCTTTTCAGTAGGAACATCGGAGCAATATCACTGAGTTTTAATACTTGCTCCCAATATCCAAGTTTGAGAGCATTACTAGATTTGGTGTCTCTTACTAGAGAAGACAGTCAGTCAGTTAGTTTGTCATTTTCAATCAGACCATTTAGCTCAAAATGTCTTTTGTACTAGAGGTGTTTGGTGGATATCACATGTTGTGGAACAGTTTTAACCACTTAGGTTTAACCTTGCAGTCATTGAGATGCCCAACACAGCCATCAGATTCAGAACCCTGTGTACCTAACCTCATACGTAAGTAATCTAGCCAGGTCACTTAACTGTAAGGCAGCAGAAGTGATCTTTATTTGTTTTACATTTTATAAACTTGGTGCATTCAAATACAAAATACTACAACCAAAAAAATGTTTTGTATGCATAATGCAAGTTTTTCTCCCTTAGTATTCTATTATAAAACAGTTTTGGTAGCTTAGGGTAAAGAAAGAGGTTTTTTGGCATTAAAATATATTATGTTTATATATATATCGCAATACTGTTATCAGTCCTAGTTGTCAGTTTTGGTAGCTTAGGGTAAAGAAAGAGGTTTTTTGGCATTAAAATATATTATGTTTATATGTATATCGCAATACTGTTATCAGTCCTAGTTGTCAACTTATTGTCATAACGGATAATGTCTATGGTAATAGCACCCAAATGCAGTGGAAGGCAGTAGAAGCTGAGACATTGTGGGTGTAAGCACTCAGCTTCATGCCCTTATTTGATTGATGTGATTTTCCATAACAGCTGACTAGATTTACATTGGTGCTTGGATATTGTTTGATAGATTGGATATCCCCAACGCATTTGGGTGCTATTACCACAACATTATCCGTTATGACAATAAGTTGACAACCAGGACCGATAACGGTATTGAGATATTTAATTCATTATTGTTTTATAGTGCTGATTTAATCCCCTATAAACAATTAATGTAATCAATAGTTTGTAAGTTACTTATTTATATATATATACACAGCGTGGTCACAAGTAAATAGACACCACATTTTCAGAAGAAATGAAATTT
>NW_013666948.1:185761-210140 GCF_000517525.1 Limulus polyphemus
AGAAATAAAATGGCAAGAGTCCTTCCTTCAATATTTCGACATATTTCCCAAAATTTATGTTGCCAACGTACTCCACCAAGCTTGATCTCTCACCAGCCCAGACAACTCCCCAATCCATCACGCTGAAACCACCATACTTCACAGTTGGCTGCAATCTGGTTAGCCAAAACTCTTGGCGAGGCGTTCTCCAGACCCATATCCTTCCACTGTCCGAAAATTGAGTGAATCTTGATTTGTCTGAGAACAATACGGTCTTCCAAAAGTCCAGAGGCTTGGTCATCATATCACTTGCCCACTTCTTTCGTCTGACTATGTTGGCAGGCCTTAATAAGGGCTTCCGTTTAGCTGTTCTGCAACAATAACCCAATCTGTGGAGAATCCGTTGAACAGATTTTGGGCTCATCCCACCAACTTTGGCTACTTCTGCAGTCGTTATTCTGGGATCCATTTCGATGCTCCTCTTGACACCCCTTTTTGTCCCCTCCGATGAACCAGGATGACCCGGACGCTGCTCAGTTGTTTCCTTGCCGTGTTTCCTGAACTGCACGATGAACTGTTGACTGTCGAAAGCGGGATTCCCAAATTCTGCGAAATTTTCCGCTGACTTATTCTACCATCTGCTTGACCAACTATCCTTCCTCTAACAAAATCTGACAATTCAAGAGAACCTTGAGTTCTAGGCATGTTATAGCACAAGATAATTAGGGTGCGGACCTTTTTCATTTATATAATGCTCTGTGAACACAAATTAGTTAGCATAAATCAGTTAAATGACAAAAAATTAGGTGTCTATTTACTTGTGACCACTCACTGTATATATACTCAAATTTAATAAATGATCGAGACATGAAAAATATGAGGTTCAAATCAAAGAAGATATAACCATAGCTTTTTTCTTAGCCTTCTGCTCATGTTTATATTAAAGTATTTCATTGCTGTTTATTTTATTTTTTTTACTTCAGGAACTGTTAACTATTACTGATGAACCAGACCCAGAACCTGAAGATTCACAGGTAAAATGTTTTTGGATGTTTATTTTAGTTAAAAAGTTATAAATATAAGTAATTTAAAGAAAAGTATATTATGCCTAATATGAAGAGATTTAATTTATGAGTCTAGGCATGGCATAGTGGTTATCTTACTATACTGTATAGTGGTTTGCATCCTATTACCTCAGAATTGGTCTCCTCAGTTTGGGGGCTGTGGATGCTTTATAAGAGTGATGGTCATATACCACTGTTCAATTAAAGTAACCCAAGAGTTGGTGGTGAGTGCTGTTGACTATCTATCTTTCATCTAGTCCAGTGTTTCCCTACATTTTTTGCTGCAGCGCCCCCTTTAGCAAACAATGAACATTCATGCTCCCTTCTAATATATTTTTAGACCATTAAAATATGTTGCTAAAATGAAAATTGTAAGGCAATAATAGTCAGTTCTTATGGTTTAATTTTAACAAATATAACTATGAAACCCTCAAAACTTTTTCTGTCTGTCCCCCTGACACTCCTTCAAAGTTTACTGCACCCCTGAATTTTAAAAATGCACACTAGGGGCAGTACCACCCAGGTTGGGAAACGATGATCTAGTCTATCAGTTCAAAATTAGGAACAGCTTATTGCAGTTAGCCCTTCTGTAGTTTTGCATAAATATCCTAAATAAACAAACGGTTTAATTTGTGATTGTATTTATATTTATTTTGCATATTTTTATGTATATTTGGAAGAGTTATAACAAACATCAAATTTTTATGATTGTACATTAAATTGAATGCCACATCCTGTTTCATACATTTTAGCTAACTAATATTTATTTTGCTCTTTAATTTTGTGATATAATTTTGGTAGGGGCTTTAAATACTGATACTAGATGACAAAATTAAGTTATTTGAATTGGTTAAGGCCTTTCCAAGAAAAATAAGACATTGATTATTTAAAATCTCAAGTAACAGATTAGAATTGTTTCATTTTAAAGTAGAAATTTTCAGAGAAAACTGCCCTTTGAAGAGATGGATATTGTTATGTCAAAATTCAATAGTTTACCATATATTAAAAGGGCATTAGGCATATATAGTTATGATGCTCTCAACTGGTTCACTAAAGCTAAAGTTTACAATAAAAAAGTAACTTTCCACTTTTTGTTATCATTCAAAATTCAGTTGATAACCATTACATTAAAGTTGTATGAGAAATATATATGAACATTTTTTTTTATCATTTGAAATAGTTATAACCAGTACGTCTAGGTTCTGTGAGAAATTGAAATTACATAAACTGGCATGCTTTTTTTTATAACCATCTGTTCATCAAAATTGTTTTATACAAAGTGAAAATGCAATTTCAGAATACCAAACCAAAAAAAAATACCATTGTCAATAATCCAAAAATATTGACTATAAGACTGAAAATTTTTTCAGTTTTAATTAGGTTAATATAATTATTTAATCCAGAGTGGTATTTTGTTAACCATACAATATGTCTTCTTAATTTTTGTGAATAAGGTCTTAAAAAGGTTCTTTTGTTTTAAATTCATTATTAGTAATTGATATTTTTACCTTTTACAGTGAACATTCTTGAGTTTGCTACATCATCTTTATATTATATTGATAGTAGGTTTTAAGGAACTTGTTATGTACATAAAAATAATTATCTTAAATAAATGTGTCACTTTTGGTAGTCTTTAGAAGCGTTCTAAACAGAACAAGCACGCAATATAAGGGTAAGTTGAGCTAGGCTGACATTAGAGTGGCTAGAGACTAAAAATTTCCAGGCTCTCTTTAATGTTTAACTGCACATTTAGCTGGAACATTATGCTCAGATAAAAACTTGGTAGGTTATACTAGTTGCATTTCCTGGCCACAGTGACATCTGATCTTTTATTATAATGGATAAGTCACCTGGTTAAACTAACATTTATATATGATCAAGTTTTTAATGAATAGACATGAACAATTCTTAATTCAAAATACATCATGTAACAACTTTAATATCAGGAGTAATGTTGATGGTGAGTTAAGTTTGTTTTTTTTTAATTTGAAAACTGTCTTTCTTTAGCTTAACTTAGCACACCATCTTCATATAAAATGTTAAGTTTTTTCCAATTGATTTTGAAAGAACAATTAAGCTATAACTTTGCTAGAATCTACACAGTTTCTCAGAAACTAAGAAAGTAAAGACAGAGGTTGAGTAAGTAGTATTAAAAAAATTTAAATCTCATCACATCGTTATAGTTCACATTGCTATGTCTGATAATGCTGTATCTGTTGATCACACATCTTGACAGTAGCTTTGCAGCATAGTTTCCATTGCAGAAGGCTCCATCCTAATTCTTTCATATCCAGAGGCCACCCCACTTACCTGCATGCTTTCCATAAGCCAATCTAGTATACAAGGACAGCAGTTTCTTAGCACCTGTTTTACTGATTGTATAGATGCCCAAAAAACACTGCATCTTAAAAATTGATTAGTATGTCTTTATATGAAATTTAATGAATATACATTTCATTCTCCAGATACTTGAGACATGCGATGGTTGAAAAGATATGTCATGAAGCAAATTATGAAGGTTTTCAGATGGAAATAGATCCTTTTTGATTATGTTGCATACTGTTGCCTAACACACATGAACAGTCTTTACCATTGACTTTTGTGTTGGT
Source organism: Limulus polyphemus (assembly GCF_000517525.1). NCBI lineage: Eukaryota > Metazoa > Arthropoda > Merostomata > Xiphosura > Limulidae > Limulus > Limulus polyphemus. Next base: position 189,414 of record NW_013666948.1, read on the forward strand.
GGATTCTCAACTATTACAAAATGCTTAACTTCACTTACCACTTCTTGGATTTGATCTATTGCCGGCTTCTTTTTGGATGATCCTGGTGACCCTAGTTGTTCCATATTCCTTTGTTATTTTCCAATCTTTGAAATTTTAAATCGTCAGTTTGAACACATCTTTATGATCTGAGAGCATGAGAACTGGCATGCCTTGGTGGTTTAAGGCACTTGACATGCAATCTGCAGGTCATGAGTTTAAATCCTGTCACTGAACATACTCACCCTTTCAGCTGTGAGAGAGTTATAATGTCACAGTAAAGTCCACATTTTGTTGGTAAAAGAGTAGCCCAAGAGTTGGTGGTAGGTGATGTTGACTAGCTCTATTTCCTCACTTCTAAATTAGGAATGGTTAGTGCATATAGCCCTTGAGTAACTTTGCACAAAATTTGAAAAACAAAAAACAAGCTGATTGTATGAATATTTTGCTTTGGAAAGAGCTCGCTGGTACATACCTTTTCCAAAAGCAATCAATTTCAAGGGGCATCACGCAACCTACAAAATGTCAATGTCAAAATGTAGTTCCAATATATGTCATTCTACTGCAGATTTATATTAGCAATGGTTGTCATGTGACTTGCCAATTTACATGTTCAAAATTATTTCAAGGTAACATACTCAACCCTCTGTATTACCAATTATTTTTCTTAACATAATCACTATAATTTGCTATTAAGTCATTTCTACAGCAGAATGTGTTAGTTTTAATTTTTTTTACTATATTACCAGCAATATTACTATTCAAGTGTATAGTAAAGTACTGTGGATTTAATAGCATTTTTTCAAACATGTTTGTTTGTTAAAATAAAATAGTGCAATATTATTCCATACTAAAATAATAAAAATTGTTAACTTTCAAAACATATGCATGTGGTTATTAAAGAAAGAATAAAAGTAAAAGTATGATTTTTTTTAAAAATCTAGATGAAGTTACAACAAAACTTATCCACCACACCATTTGGACAATTAATGGCTCAGAAGCGTAAGACAGATGTTGAGCCCTCACAACCTAAAACTCAACTGTCCCAAGGAATTCTGGGATTAAACGAGGTTAACCAGGTAAGAATTACTTTTAAATAATAGAGGAATTCTGCTACACATTTATAACACCAAATGAACGTTGAAAATTTGTTTACAGGTTTTTTATGTTTATTTTTGTATTAAAAGTCATCCAGATACAATAGTTTTCTGGAAATTGTCTTTGAATTGCTAGTTGAAAATGAGGCAGGATTAATTCTGTTGCATTACTGACAACTAAAGATGATAGAATTCAAAATTATTCTTTGATTTTCTTATGTAATCTGCTAAGGTTCATGTTAGGTCAGGAAATCTGTAAATAGACCAGACTTTTCTCTTATCAAAATCCATTAAACCTATAAATAAGGATAGTTGAATCATTCCTTTTACAATTCTCTTCCTCATTAATGCATTAAAGACTATAAAGAGAAGATAAAGGAATGAAATTTTCTTCTCTAAAAATGCCATAATTGAGCTCATACTTTGAGATCATGTGTTGTTTTTTATTTAAACAAAGTATGCTATGTAAACAGAATTGTAATTTTTTATGATTCATCAATCCATTGCTAGTTAATAATAATTTGGTAGCTATAGTTTTTAATATATTGCACAGCTTAATTTTCTGCTGATTTTGACATGTGAAATTTAGAAGATTGTTTGAAAAGTCACGTTTAATTTTAGTTGTAAGAATGCGGAAACGGGCACTATGTAGCATTTTTACCATAGAGAAAAATATAGTATGAAAGTTATTAAGTGTTTTTGTTAAAGTAACTATAGATATTGTAAAACTGAACAAACATAAAATACTTTATTGGAAATTTATTCTATACATGGAACAGTAAAAACTATTATGTATACATTGTTATTTCACCTTTAATAACATTGTGAGTAGTATTTGCTAATTTTTTTATTTAAATAATAAAATAGTTTTTAGCAAGAAGAAAATTTTTTTACTATTAGTATGTATACAGTAGTCTGTCTATATGTAAAAATGTATGGCACATATTTGGGTTAAATATACGAATGAATTTATTTCATTAGACTTATTTAACTACACTAGTTTTGCAGATAATAACAATTAAGATATTTTAGTTTCACTAAAATAGATACATTGTACTAGCTTTTACAGTAAAACTGTTGGTGATTCTAAGGACCAATAAGTGAAAGCAAATAAGAATATGTTATAATATGTCAACCACGCTACATCTGCCGTATCTAGTGCTGATAAAGCCTTTCACCCAATACCAGGGCTCATCATTTAGTGGGCTAAAGTACTAATATATCATTAGTTTTCATAAACAGCAACTGTTTTGGTGTGAACCAGATTACGGAAGTGAATTGTAATTATTATCAACTTCATTTAAGTAATTTACAATTCAGGTTTTTATGGTAAAAACTAATAACACAACATTATTCAGTTATTATTATTTTTAGTATTCACACTGATATGTAACTAATTAATTAATTGATATTTATTGTAAATATTTTACTTATAATTAACTATACTATCATTTGCAAGAGCTGGGGAACTAGAAAACTTTTCTTCTTGTTCCCAGAACAGGTCAAGCAACCATGGCATCAATGGGAGAAAACTATGTTAATTTCTTTCATAGGTTGTCCCTAAACTTTATGTTATGTTATCATAACCAAACAAGCATTATTTTCATTACTCTATAATTACTGCCTCATGCTTGTGGAACAATGTGAATTATTTGATTGTTTGTTTGTTAACCATATGTGTATAGTGAGGGGTCAGAATTCACTTGTGAATTGTCATGACTTTTTTTACAGACAGAGTTACAATCAAACTTTATGGATCAATCTACGTAAATAAAGTTAGCAAAAAAAACATGGATCATAATTCAAAGTATTGCATTATCTAATTTTAACTTTTGAAAGGAAATATTTAAACAAGTTCTTAATCTTCCGCATGTCACATGAGGCATCTCTCCTCTTGATTCTGTTGTTTTTGATTTTCTCCATTCACTTTTAAGAGACTCAAACTATATGTATTGACAGATCAGAATATAGAATATAAACCTCTCACCTTCTCCAATTAATAAAATATAAATAAATTTGTGACACCCACAAAAACATAGCATTTTGCTCTCTACAAGGACCTGCTAAAGGTTATAACTTTTCCCTGTATATTTATAGGCATTTCACCTTAGATTTTTTTTGTGTGATCATTATTGAGTTCCAAACAGCTAATATAATTTTGTAAATCTGTTTGTAGCTTAGTTAGAAAGCCAATTAAACTATAGTAGTTTTATGACATTCTCTATTTTCTGTATGATAGTGTTTTGTGTTCTAAATTTCACATTTGATATAAACACTTAAAGTATTTTTGAGCACTGGCATTCTTACATAAAAGTAGGCCTATGGTGCTTTGTCTGCTTACAGCAAAAAAAGCAGGAATCCAGTGATTAAATACTAAGTTTCTTGTCTTTTATGTGTATAGTTATTTATTGTTATGAACATAATTAAAATGTAAAAATTAGAAATTTATTAGGTTAGATAAAGAAATCTAAACAAAAATTAAATAAATTGATCACGACAGTCAATATCATAGTATGCTATATGAATGAGTCATGTTTGTAATTTGTCATGTTGTGCTTGTAACTCAATATTTTATTTACATCTGTCACGCTGTGATGAATAGCTTTCTGCATACACTGAGAGGGTCTAAGTGCAGCTGTAAAGCAATAAAACTAAATGAACCGAGGTTTGAAAAGTCTGTTATCTTGGGGTAAAAGAATAAATAGTTTGTAATTGTCTGTTACAATATGTCGTCATCCTAGAAAGAAAAAGGGGTAATTTATGTTTATTTCATATTGTTCAATTTTTCATTTTACTTTATACATTGTTGGTTTTATTAAATATAGTGATAGGATAGAGAAAATAACATACAACATAAAATTTAACTAAAAGAAATATTTGATATTCATATAAGAGGTTCTAAAGGTTATGTAAATAAAATGTGAAAAATGTATTATGGTAAAAGTATTCTTAACATGAAAATTAAATTTCACTCAGAATATTCAGAGTCAGTAAATTCAGACAAATCTGTAGTAAGAATACTTTATTAAAAATATTTTATGTTTTTGAGTACAACATACTTGTAATGTTTATTAAAAGCTTACCAAATTTTGTGAAGATATACTTAGTAAAGTTGGAATTATAATTAACATTACTATAAATAGCTTCATATAAAATGGTTTGGTGCAAAGCACCAGTGCCATTTGCATAGGGTTAATAACATAAGTAATTTTAAACATATAATATTGATAATTCACAGATCCTGGAAGTCCCTTCTCATGTCCTCCCTCCAGTAGGACTTTTGTGTTCAAATTTCATGACATCATTGCTGACTCATCAAACAGCAAAGTAAGTAGATAACTGATTGTAATGAGTGGAACTTTAAAACATTAAGGAAAGAAAAATGCTGAAGATTGTTTTCATTTAGAATAAGCACTTTAATCGTAAGATTAGTTCACTAAAATAAAGAAGGAAATGTATAAGATTAATGACTCGGGAAGAGCTGTTTACCAGTGGTAGTGAGAAGAGTATATTAGAATGGTAATCTTGTTAAAGATAGCTGTATTTGTTATGGTGCTGGCCTAGAAAAATGATAGGTTTATATTAGGACTGTGACTATAGAATAATGTGTAAAAATTTGTTATTTAGGAATATGGAGTTATCCTTAAATGAAAATATTCTGACCTAGAAAATATATATATACAGTAATACCTCAATATAAGAAGTAGATGCATTCCTAGAGCTTTGTTTGTATATTGAATAACTTATAACATCATTACTATGAGGATGTGTTTCCAGCCTTTGTAACTTACCATTTCATACTATAAATACTTCATAACTTACAATTCATAATGTAAGCAAAGACAATTTATTTGAAAGTAATATTATAAAGTACTTTATACTGTATAGTATTAAAAACTGACATAAATAAAAGAAACATAGTGTACTGCCACCTGCTCTGTTCATGGATTTGGTGGGAGAAGGGGTGGGGAGGGCTGCCCGGATCCATCGATGATGAAGGTCCAGTTTAAGGATCTCCTTCAATCATTGATGAAGAGGAACATTGTTTTTAGAAGGAATGAAGTTGGAACTGTTTTGTTTTCTTCAGCTTCACAGACACCTATTATAAAGAACCCTGCCCAATATATAAAACCTGACAGCCGAGACAAATGTTAACAAACAATATACGACCATCTTGATGGGAAACGCTTAAGAATCCATATCTTATTATTATATTCATCTTATTTATATTGTAGTGTAGATCAATAAATTTATTATTTATTTATTTATTATTTTACTTTATTTTTAGCTTTCTCTGAAAAATAATGATAAAAATCCAGAGTTTGTTTTACTGAAACTTCATTTATCAAACGTACACATAACGAAGTATTACTGTAGTTTTCAAATTATGAAAAGTAACATTTTTGTGATATAAAAAATGCTAAACTAAGGTTTTTATACTACCTATGATTTGTGAAGTGTAATTTATTACAGCCCATTTGATTTATTTGTTACTCCTGTGTTTTCCACATGTAGTTTGATGTTGATTATATGTAATATTTTCAATTCTTTTATTGAGAAAATCTACAAAATCTGCCTTAATATTAAAGATACTATTATAGAACAAAACTATTCTTTTGTAGAACTTGGAATTTTCAAGAAAGTGATGAAGAGGAAGAAGACAGGAAAGAAAAAGATAGCAGTCAGTCAGAAACAGATGAAGAAGATAAACTGGGAGTAACAATAACTAAAAATGACAAAGAAATTGCAATAAAGAATGAAAAACTGGCCGGAAATGAACTCAAAGTAACACAGGAACAGTTAATAGAAAATTTAACATCTATTGAGTCAGAAAACTATAGTTGGTTAACAGAATTATGGTGTGCATGAGGTGGTTAAACTGCAACACATTCACGGACTGTTGAACAACTAATATGTGCTGAAGAGGAAAATACACTGTTACAAAAAGTTCTAACATATTTTGTATATTTTTACAAGAAATAAAAGTACTTTGTAGGTTTAATTTACCTTCTATAATGTTTTTCAGTTTTTCAAAAAAACATGCACTTGGGTTAGAACTGAATTAGTTTGTAAATCAGTAGCTTAATGTTACTATTTTAGTACAGTTTTTAGAAATCTTCAACAAACTTTTAATGAGTAAGTTTTCACATATACATGGATATATCCAGCATTTATAATTCGGAATATTTCTAAGAAACTGAAAATTCTATTTTTTGAATAATTTTGAGTTGGAAAAAAAAAGTACAATTCAATCCTCAAGAGCATGGTTTATGATAAAATATTACATTCAGTTGTCAGTTAAGAATTTAAAAGAATCTTTCATCCTTGATAACCAGTAAATAGTTCTAAGTTTTTTTTCCTGTATTTTTTATCATCATTTTGAATATTTTTTTTCATGGATGTTTGCTTGTTTCATAATTGCCTAAGTATATCACAAGCATGGGGTTAAATTCTACAGGTAACTCTTTAAAATAATCTTAATCTTTCACCCCTTGTGAATTAAAACTGCAAAATCATAATGAAAAATTTAAATTATTTTTTGCAACATTTGTTATTTAAAATATATGATACATTTCTCTATAATTTTGCAAACACTGAAATGGATTTATCACACCTATTAGTAATAAACAATAGCAATATCTACCCTATTAAGATAGAAATTAGCTACAATAAGTGATTTATAATGACATTTATGGAACATTAAACCAGGTTGTGAAGTAATACCTAACTACTTAAATATTTTTTATCAAGAATTGAAAAATTATTATTACACCACTGAAAAAAAAATCTTTGCTTTCAACCAGTTTATTTTAGACTGAACACTTTTGACCAATTTTTTCCATCAGACTACTGGAGAAAGTGGTTTACAATTCATATATGAGCTTCAAACAGAATTATAAAGTTCTTCCAGTAAGTTCTGTATTTGGAAATAATTTTTTATTGAATTCTTCCTACTCATACATTTTTTGAACAGAGTTTACATTCCTTTCTAAAAGTAGGCTACAAAATACGAAATGTTTTTCAAATGGCATGTAAAGGAGATCTAAATGGTTGTTGAAAAAATAAATTACATAGATCCAATTATGTAAACTCAAATTAAATTTTAAAAATCAGTGAATTTATTTCTTGAAAAAAAACAAAACTGAAACTGTATTGTGCCAATGAGGAAATCCTTACAATTCACTGAATCCATTGCAGGTCAGCCATGTTCTTTGTGGTACTCCTCTTCTGAGTCTTGAATCAGTCTAATGGATTGCTTAATTTTCTACCAGGTAAAACCTTTGACACAAATCAGCAATGACTGCCTCTCAATCCTATACTTCACTCAAGCGTTTAGTGGAGTCTAATCCATATATCAATATTAAGCATTGTGCAGTGTGTCCTGGAGACAAGCCATCCCAACCATTACCTGCCTGAAATGCTTCAGAAAACAGTCTAAATCTTCATTTGCAGCACTCTTGAATGTTGAGGGTGAGATTTATTTTTTTTTTTTTCACCTAGCTCACAGGAACCCATGGTAGTAGCCAGAATGTTTTCCTCACAAACTAGGCCAAATGACTAAGATGTCCTTAAAATCACAGGTAAACATATTCAGGTACTCTGATTGTTGGGCAAATAGTAGATCCCTGGCCTTGGACAGCAGAGCAATAAGTTGCATTAGTATCTTGTTCATCAGCTCTACATTGTCCCAGTCTCCTTCATAATTGCCTTGGCAATGTACCTCATGGCTCAGATAGGCTCACCATTTTATGCCTGCCATCTCACCTACTGTTAAAATAGCTCCTTTTGGTGGACTTTGTTTACTAATGGCTCCTCTAGTCTCTCCTGATTGTCTTTTTGGGTGGCCTTGACCAGAGCTGTGGTTGAGTTACTCTCGCTGGCAAAGGCTTGGGAGTCTTATACAGACTATCCCATTTGACAACATATTTCCACTGTACCCTTAGTCATCCATGCCAGGATAGTAATGAATTCAATTCTCAGGGAAAGTGTCAATGGTCATTATGGGTTCATCAAACATCAGTGGCTCTCTTTCTTGACTTGTCAGCTACAACCCTCACAGTGATACTGTTAATCTGTAGAATATGGCCTGAATGAAACTAGTTTACCAATTGATTTGTTGTTGAAATTGTTTATAATTAGCTTTTAAATGTTTTGTGCAATGTGTGTGATCTGTATGTACAATTGTATTAAGTAAACACAATATGTGATCATATTCACAAGGATAAGTTTAGTAACAAAAAATCTTTATGTGAAAAATTTAAGTGATATGATTATTTCATGGTCTTTAAGAAAACTATGATATTTTGCTAAATATTGTGGTATTTTCCATGCAAAACGGTTTTCCCGCAGAGCAGTCATTTAAGCCTGCTAACTGGAGATTCTTAGAATACATGACTACTATTGATTTCTCCAACATACAACTGGGATCACAAGGCGAAAGACTCAACAATACAATGAAAAGAAAAAGGGCACGTGTTCAATGGTGTGTTGAACCGATAAGAAAAAAGTTAAGACTAATTCAATAGCTCTTATCAATTATGTGTCCCCCTTGTAAGTTAACACCCAAAAACAATTAACTAGAACTAAAGTTACAGTTTAATGTTACTGTTACACAAAGCTAAATCCAAACTACAACTTTAGTGACAATAATACAAGTAAAAAATTTCTAAAACTTAACTAAGCTACAGTCAAAGTACAAGTGAACAAAGGCTTACACTCACTTTAAATCAAAAGTTAAATGAATGTAGCCTAAAAGTTACTAAATGGTTTCTAAAAGTTATTCTTACAAAAATCCTTGGAACAATTTCAAAACTCTCCAAATCTCACCATTTTCCAATCCATCGACAGGAAAATATCTTTCTATTATGCAGATGCTATTCCTCCCCAGTGGTAAGTCTGAAAGTTTGTAACACTAAAAACCAGGTTTCTATACCTGCAGTTGGTATAGCACAGATAACATACTGTGCAGCTTTGTGTTTAATAACAAACAAACTAAACAAAAGCTATCTTCCCTACAAGAAATTTGGTTAATTGCCAATTAGCAAATCCACATCTTACTCTCAAAATAGGGAAATTTTAAATGTTATTTGAGCAAATTTCTGTGTCCAAACTAATAACTCTTAAAAATGAAGTAATTTTACAAAAAAATGCATCTTAACTAAGGGTATAGCAGGCACATACTACTGTCCTGTACTTCAATATTTTATTTTTTCTATTTCAATGCTTCTATATCAATGGGAAATTCGTCCAAACATAGACACAGATATATCTTTTTTTTTTTTGTACATGTGTCTGGCTATACAGAAATTTCATATATAACAAATTCTTAGCATATTTGAGAAATAGTCAATATCCAGAACTTATATATGTCAACTACAGGAAGTACAAACTTACTGCACTGAGGACTAGTGATTAGGTTGACAGCCTGTAAAGTTGAAGAACTTTAGCTAGTTTCTTGTTACCATAAAAAAATAAAGAGAATTAAGCTCTTCACTTTGGAGTTATGGTGCATTATCAGTCAAATTCCAGCATTTAATTTCACAGTAATATCTCAAAAGTCAGTGGTGTTAACTGGTTGCCTTCTCTTTAGTCTATCACTTCAAAATTTGGGATGGCTAGCAAAGATTAACCTTCAATCAGTTTTACTTAAATCAAACGAAACAAACTTATCCTTCACAACTTATAACTACTGTTCATTTTTTCTCTAATAATACATTCATTATCTACTTTTTAAATGAAATATATTTATTAGTGTTTAGTCTATGTGCCTAACTTATAAAATATTCACTGGCATGCCACTCATAAGATATTACATTTCATCTGACAAGACGTTTGTTTTGTTTTCTGTTGTTTTTTTTTTGGGGGGGAGGGGGCAAAGACCCCTTGTGGTATCTAAAGAAATAATTGATTGATAGAATGTGGCTGTGAATCATGTGGGTCCTTTGAGCCCCTCAACAGAGTGCACATATTTTATGCTAAAGCCATTAATTTTACTTCTTGTCTTTTATTTTAATCCAACTACCACTTCTAAAGGAACCACTTTTCTACTTTCCAGTATAACCATAGCTGAAGGTTGGGACCCCAAAAAAATAAGCAAAAATTTTCTGGTAGTAAATGACTATTATTGCTGTTCATAAGTCCCATGTTCTGATCCTCTTATGAATAAACAAGTTTTAAGTTACAATTTATAAATATACAGATCAAATACAAAATTATTTTTAAAATATGTATATTGTTACATCTCTGGTCGTTAGTTAATTTTCCGTAAAAATTCTTTCCGGAGAAACTTTAGCGATACAAGTCTTTTCTTAAATAAAAGTGGTTTATTCTTTCTGAATACAACTTTACAATACACTTAATTTCCACAGTCACACTATAACAAATGCTATAATTCACAACGAACGACTCATGTGCTTGACTCAACTGTCAGTCTCTATCTCTGTCTGCAGTTCAATTAAATTGTTGCCGTCACTTCTTGGTGGTCTTACATACAAGAATACCGTACATCTAGTAAACACTCGAGGCTTCACGAGGGGCATGATTTTTTTAGAAGTTCATGACGTGTTACTAGCGTCATGTGACTTCCGCTGTCGTAACAATATTATATATGAATAAATATTTTGTGCTATTGCTGTACTGTTTTTGTTCAACATACAAATACTACTTGTATATCTATGATTCTATAATACATATGGACCTGTATATAGGGGCACCATGAGACCTTAATCTGGTCCTGCATATAACCATTTACTTTTTTTTGGGGTAATTAACAGAAATCTACTTATTCAGCAATTTTTTCATTTCTAGTCTATACAATGTTCTGTCTTCCAGAATGTTTTGTTGCTCAAGTAGCATAACCTCTGTGTAGCAGTACTCACTGTGAAATTACTGTGTATTAAAAGTTTGTATCGAGGAAGATTAAACTGGGTTAATCAAGAAAGGACTTGTATCGCTGAAGTTTCTCGGAAAGAATTTATACCGGAAATTAACAAACAATCAGATACGTAACAGTATAGACTTCAAGTAGCTTTGTGTGAAATTCAGTAAACAAAGAAATCTATAGTTTCCTGTTTACACCTGTGTTGATTCCTTTCCTAAGCTACATTTTTTAACACATTCATCTGTCTGCTCATTAATTATAAGTTCTTACAATTTTTTTTTATTTAGAGAAAGTATAAAGAAACATTCAGGTACAAAGAAAGTACAATAAAACTTCATTTTAAGATGGTTAACTTGAGATGGTTAATGTTTGCTATTAATTTCAAGAGTAATTGTGATATTATACTTCAAAGGAAAGAAAATTTCTAAAAATATCCAAGATCCATTTTTTAAGTAAAATTAAATTATGCAATAACATCCTTTAGTTTACTAGTTTGTTTCTCAATACTAAGTGTTATTTGCAGGTCTCAAAATTAAAGATAAATTGTTGATTAGTATTGCTAGCAAAAACTACAAGGCACTGCAGAACAATTGCTAGTACATGTTACAAAAGGAAGATTCACAGGTTCTTACTGTCAAGTATCAATTCATTATAATACAAGATTCTAAGTACAGAAGGTTACTATAATTGTGGTTAATAAGTTTCAGTGTTTCGCTGTACTAGCTGGTGACAGGGCAGGTTTGTGATCCCCATTTCAGCTGCAAAGTATACCGAGGCTAAATTAAATATTAGGAAGTACGGATGGCAAGACCACAGATTAACCTTAATTTTGAACAATAGTTTGATTGGATGCTAAAGCAATTAGCATATTGGCCAGCCTGCTAGACTCATATCATGAAGCCTTTGTAATGCAATATTGTGGTTAGAAATACTGTGCTGAAGTGCTTGCTCATTGGGGGTTATAATGAAATAGAAAGCATTTAAGGCTGCAGATGTCTACCCCCCTCCAACATTCCATGGTTAATACAAATTTTAGGTTCATTGCCTTCTAAATCTTTGCAACTTTCAGCATTTAAACCATAACTAACTTATAATAATAATAGACAGTGGAGTATTAATTGTAGACTTTAGGTTCTTGAACTTGCCCCTCGTCTACCAACTCTATAGTCAACCAAACTAGGCAGATAATCAATGCTGATTTTGGAACACAAATTCCAGAATTTATGCTATAAACTAGACTTATGGGGCACTCTTATTGAAGGAGGTAACTTCATGACAGCCCCCCCCCCCCCCACACCACACACACACTGACTCTGGTCCCAAATTCCAGAATTGTGTTGCTCTGCAACCTGACTTATGATGTAACTTTGTTGGGACAGGGTAACTATGCCAGCCCTCCACTGATTTGAATCCACAAAAATCTTGGCACATTTAACAGAAGAAACCTGATGAAACTGTATAAACTCATTAAAAATAACAATACTAAAGAAATATATTTCAATTCCAAAGTTTCTTTTGCTTTCCCCATCAACTACTATAAATAAATTTTATTTTTGAAATATGCTATCAACAGTTTAATGTTACTTTTGACTTGTTTAAAGCATTTATTTAATTCTAGCTGAGAGTCAGTTATTTTTATCCTTATAGTTTCAATAGACCTACCATGACACTTGTCTTTTAATGTTTTAATAGTTTATAATTTGATGTTGTAAGTTAGATCCTATACAAAATAACAAAACTATGTCAGGTTTCATATCAATCAGTCAGTGGGATGGGCTGTCATGAAGGTACCATTTCACAAAAATTGACCCATAATCTAGTTTTTAGTACAGCACAAATTATTTGTGATACAAAGCATTATAAAATCAGCACTAAATATAAACCAAGTTTTATTAAATTTAGAGTTGGGGAGGGGGAGAGATAGTGTTCACAGGCCTGTAGACTTGTGGATCCAGGTGCTTGTAGCCTAGATACACCAGTTTCTTCTCAAACCAAGCACGGTTAACCTTTGTGAAATACTTAAAATAAAAACACTGTTACAAGTAATTAAAATGAGTTTGATATTCAAAAATATTTCAAACTAAAATGTGGCAGAAGATTTATAAATAGGATATATACATATTATAATTCAATAGAAGAAATAAAGAATTATGACACAGTAACAGTTAATTTAAAAAAAATAATGATATTGCTTGTAACAGCTAGTCTTGAATTTGCTAGTGGGACAAAAATAACCTAGCAATCAATTGCTAGTGCACCTCCAAAGGTTAAGGTTGAGGCCAGTATAAACTCCTGCTAATAGGGTTTTTCAACAAAAATGTAACTCTTCAAATTATTCTAAGCTATTAAATGTTTAACAGTATAATTATCTGTATTACTTCATATGTAAGGTAGTCACAACTAAAGAGTACTTGAAATTCTCTATTCAAGTTGCTTGAGTTTTGTTACTGTGAACAACTCTGTATCACAGTAGTTCCATAGAAACATTTAAACCAGAGATTAAACTTACTTACATTGCTCTTTTATTACAATGGTAAAGAATATTGACCAGAACAATAATTTACCAATTGTTACAAGTTTCACTAGTGCCAATACAATATGTTGAAATGCGCAAGACCTGAAATATTTTAAGCTATTACTAATATTCTATGCTAATGTACAAAATTTAAATGATTTCATCTAATAACAATACACTGATAATAACTTTGCAACTTGTAAATATTGATATGAATAATTTATTCCTAAGTAAAGACATTCAGTTTCTGAGGAACAGCTTTCACAAAAAATGTAATGTTTGTAAGTAATATCATAGGAATGTAAATAAATAATCAATAAAAGTTACTTTTGAATTTCAGTTCCTTCATGCATTTTAACTTCAGACGATTTCTTAATTTCCATTCTTCTCTTACTTAACTGTAACGTGTAAGGCTAGAATGACAAGAGATCCTGCTCTCAAAGTCAAAGTGCATTAGTAATATGTAATTAACATGTTCATGCTCTACAGCAAGGAGTTATAAAAATTCTTTTAAAAAAGGAATTGTTTAATTGATGTAACATAAATTGTATACAATGAGAAGAAAAACTATTCAATAGGCTATTAAACTTTTTGTAACTGAAGTTCAATTATATTTGTAATAAGACAATATTATTCAGTTTATTGTATGCTTTAGAAATACATTCTTTGTTCAGTCTCTTAGATTTTCCACAAACATTGTATAAGAGTATTTCAACCACACTGTGTCTGCCAAATAAATTGACAGTGACACATTTGGCTCAATACCACAACTTATGCATACATAATTGATTATAATCATGCTTCACCAGCTTTAAAAAGGCATTTACACCACAATAATTCACTGTTTCACAAGAAACCTTTCCTTCTTTATTAATTGTACAAGTAGATTTAATAGAAGGTTAGATATACCAAGTGTTGTCTGCTGCTTGCTTTACCAGTCATGATTACATATAGGGATTTTTTTATTTCTTTTTTGCATACAATGTAGATAGACTAAATAATTGCTTTCAATGATGAAAAAATCAAAACTTATTTTTAGGAAAAGCTGTTAAAATCATAAATGTTCCTCAACACTCTCATAAAAGTTTAAATGCTTTCACATTTTCAACTTACAAGAGTAATGACTGCTCCAGCAATATCTTTCCAAATTGGCGGCAGTTGAGGTGTATACACACACCTCCATTGCTTCCGTTGTAGCATGCATATTTTATGTTTTTCTTTTTTTATACATGTGTGGCTGGGCAGAGCTGACGAAACATCAATTGAATTGTGCTGGTGAGTTCATGCTGGTAAATGGCCCATCTCCACTACATGCAATATTATATAACTGGTAAAAATATTTATCACATAAACAGGACATTATTTTTGTGGTAAAATGTTATATTAGGTTAACCTTGCATCATTATGTAGATCAATTAAATGTACCTGATGATGCATAGATAACTTGGTGAAATATTGTGAGAACACAAACAAGGCTCTGTTTGTGTGATAACTTTTCCAGTTATTTGGTATGGTTTGTAACAAATTTCTTGCTAAGCTACACAAGGGCTATCTGTGAAAGACTACAGTGAAGGCAGTTAGTCATCACCACCCACTGCCAACTCTTGGGTTACTCTTTTACCAATGAATAATGGGCAAGCATGTTTGGTGGGATTTGAACCAGCGACTTGCAAATTGCGAGTTGAGTGCCCAAACCACGTGGCCATGTTAAGCATTTTTCAGTTATACTGACAAAGTAATTTCTTTAATCAATTAATATTGTATAATGTTTATAAAGGTCAACATTCTAGTAATCTATCTCCAATTGCAAAATATATATTTATAAATATTTCACAATAGTTAACATAATATATAGTGATTTATTTTATGTTAGTTAGATAAGCAATTTTTCAAATAATTTCTTCGCAGTACATTTCAAAATAAATGAGTGGATAAGCACATAAAAATAGTGCATATTACATGCCATTCCATTTAATTATAGGATAAATAAAGATTAATGAGTAATATATTAATCTAAGAACTACGAGAGTGAATTTGCTCAGATGCATGTATTATTACACTGAAGATTGGTGTTTAAATTTTTTTAACAGTATAGTAGAAAGAGATCCATATAGAGACTTCCTTTTCATGATGCTGAAGCATAATTAAAAACGACAAATAACTGAAACTACAAACAGTACAACGTATGCCTTACTCTCTCTCTAATGCAAATATGGCCATTTAGGAGGTATTTCCTCATTTTGCACAAACTTATTTCTATTGCATATAGATATTGTAAATGAACATGCATACAAAATAGCACAAATTTCCTAAATAATACACCATTATAATAGTATTAAGTCATATTCAGAAAACACTACCTAGTAAATGTAGGTTAAGAGCCAAACATTTTTCCTTTACAAACACATAAGAATTTCAAGTTCAAAAACTAAAAAAGTTCAAAGCCTTGCAACCTTAGTTTTATAGCATACATGAAAGTTATAACTGTAGAAATACATCTTCTTTGATCTTTGTCATGTCAAGTTACACTTGTGTAAGCTTCAATTACCATGTGGCATAAAAGTTCAACATCCAAGCAACCCCATAAAAAATGAAAATACAAAAATTGCAATTAACTGCTTTAAAGAGAATGGTCTATTATTTTAACCACTTTTGTCCCGAAAAGACACCTTGTCTCTTAACCCAAGTGATATATTGTCAATGATCAAGCTTCCACCTAAATCATGACACTAGCTAGTTAATTAAGTGGTTATTATTATAATTTATATTCTTAATTAATTTTATTATTTTCTGAGGCTAAGAAATGGGACAAATTATTTGAATCAACATTCAAGTATCCTACTGTACTTTTTCTGTAATTTTTGGTCATGATCTACATCTTTGTACTTTAGTTACATACTACACGATGATAATCATACGGTAATGTGTGCGAACAAGCCAATTTCTAACTACTCAGACACCACCTCCATGTTCAAGAAATCAACACAGTGCTTACATATTAAAATAATCAAATACGTCATATGACTTCATACGTCACAGATCGTGTTTTTTCATCGAGCTATAGCGCCACCTAAGGATAACTTTCCTTAATTTTGGTTGTGCGAGATTGAAGTTGTTTGAGTGAGGTGTGGTGAGTGAATTGCGCAGTATTTTATTTTCTAAACTTATATATTTGCTTTATAAAATATATATTTTTTAACAAAATGATATTTCTTTCTTGCTACTGATTTTTCAAAGATACGTATAGAAGCAGTAGTAATGTAGTTAGTTTAGGCAGTTTTAACAAAATGTGAACCCTAAATTTAGAAAACGTTTAGGCGGTTGCTGCCATTTTCCTAGGCGCGAATTGTAGCCCCAACGAGGGCGCCACTTGCAGGAGAGTATCTGTATTCAAACAAAGAGCGCTGCCGTTTAAATAACTGAAATGAATGTTTTGTGATTAAATAACAATACACTTTTGCATGTTGTTTTTAGTTTATTGTATAAAAATTACCCACTTGTTATGAGGAACATGCCAACCGAAACCTCAAGTTTTGTAAAAATGTAAATTGTTTTATCGTTAACGTTTAATTCATCATAATTATTAATAAATTATTACTGGCTTTACTCTAGACTTGCCTAAATTATTTTTGTATTCGTGCGAAAGACTTAAGTCATAAAGAAACTTATTAGCGAAAGTGCACAAATATTTTTGCTCTAATTAAGAACACGTTTATCATAGTTTACTGTGTCACAATAGTATAATATTATTAATAATATTACTAGTATTAGGCGACGTCTGTCGACACGAAAGTTTTGGCATTAAATAATTAATAATGACATAATAAAACGTTTATGCGTAAAGTAGTTTATTATTGCTAATGTTTTAACTTATAAAGTGAAAATTGAAATTTTATTTGGATTAGTATTGTCACTTAGGCTTTTAAATTTTAAGTTTTTAATATTATTTGTAACCTAAATGTAATTAAAACACATTTGTACCACAATTAGATTACAAGCTATATGTTTCATATAACTTATTAAAATTAAGTTTAAAATATTAATGCATTCAAATATGACTTATAGTTTCAAAGAACTACTGATACTAAATTCTTGAAAAACATTTGATGATGAGTTGTGTTGACACATGTATTTAGTTAACATCTGAACAATAAATAAACTGTTATTTTCATATTTTCTGAATTTACTGTTATTAATTCATGATATTTGCTGTAATTTGTAATACATCAGTGTATTTAAATTCAGTAGTTTAAATATGAAATGCCAGATAAGTGAAAGATGAAAAATATAATTTATAAATTATCTAACATCAAGGAACCTTTTGACACATCAAGGATATCCATACTGCCAAATTCATTCAACAAATAAAGAACTAATTACTAAATCCAGTCATGTTCCTCCAAGTACTCATCAGTTATTTTTATCAATTTATCCTGGGTTTATGCAGTGCTGTTCTATCCACTTTAATTAACATTTCAGCTACAATTTGAAAAATGACAGTTTTAATTTTTTCCTATCATAAAATAAGATTTTCACAGTTTTAAGTTAATTTGTTAGAAACTATTTAAACTTTGTAATGCTCATGGAACTTTGTATTCATAAGTACTGTATAATTTTTAAACTATATGTGGAGTACATGATATTTATTATAAAAAAAAAGTTTCAGGAATTGAAATGAGTATCCATTAGCATGATGGCAGGAACAAAGCATTCAGTTCCCACATCCAAAAAGAAATCTATGAAAAGGCATTCACTGCCTTATGGCCCACAAAAGAGAGTGGAACAGCAGAGAAGAGCATCTACATCAACTGCTAGGTCAGATGAGGCAAAGGAAGAAAAGGTTACAGGTGGAATGGGTAGGTAGTAATGTACATATTGAAGAACTTATAAGAGATTAAGAGTATATGAAGTCAGAACAACAAGTAAAAAACTTTGGTGGGGAATGTGAGAGAAAGCAAATGTAGAGAAGGATGACAAAGTTCTGCATAAGGCAGTGGTAATGATGGTTTTAAATCAGCCCTTGTGGACAGGATATGTCATGAACTTTGACAGTTGTATCAAACTTGTATTATTTTCTATACAGAAGTCTTTTGGACTTCACCTTATCAGAGTTATTGAGTCCGTGACCTACACTATGCTTCTTACTCTCTAATTCA
Organism: Limulus polyphemus; assembly: GCF_000517525.1. Lineage (NCBI taxonomy): Eukaryota > Metazoa > Arthropoda > Merostomata > Xiphosura > Limulidae > Limulus > Limulus polyphemus. The sequence continues at coordinate 208,080 of NW_013666948.1, forward strand.
TTAAATTTGACTCTTGCTGAAATTTTTTATTTTGTTACAAAAAACTGTAGTCTGAATGTTAGGCAGTTATAAAAATTTAAGTGTTTCAGAAATGTTAAGGTAGTGTTGAAAAGCTGTGATCGTATATCAGTTGTGGTTTTAGATCGATAAAAATGGCAGGAAATATTAAGAACTTTGACAGTTACAGAACACCTGTGTTCCTAAATGTACATATAATTTTGTAAGTGATTGATTATGATTCTAGTATTCACTCATTTGAAATGTTGAAAATTTTCCCAGCAGTTTAGGAAATAGGAATGATAAAATTTGTGTTGAAATCCTGGCCAATGAAGTAACACTATTAAAATATGTATGCAGTTGATTGCAAAGTGGTGGTTCTTGTGGAAAGATTAAGAAGTAAAATGAACCAAGAGTGGTAGGCCAGAATGTCTTTTCTTGGTGTCATCGAAATAAGGAAATAATAGAGGATTTTGTTTTCTGTATACACATGGTATTATAGGAGAGATGATAATGGAAGAAAAATATGCACCAACCATATGAAGTGAAAATTATATACTTTTCAATGTATTTTTGTTAGACTTTAAGAATTTTACTTAACTTATAAAAAAAAAAACATCTATAAAGCAAGGTTTAGTGTATACAGTCATCACACACAGAGGCCGAGGAATTTGAAAATAGAATAAAGAAGTTAAAGGAAAATTGTTGTAGCTCCCCCCCCCCTTTTTTTTATGTCGGAGCCTGCATGTGCAAACAACTCATTCTTCTTAGCTATTTAAGTCGTTGGTATATTTTAATAAATTTGTGGTCAGTCACTCAACGTTATTTTATCTGATAATAATTATCTTATTCATTATATATGATAACAGGTGAGATCAAATATTCTTTTAAAACCAGCAATGCAACATTTCATTGTGTACCGTCAGGTTCCAATATCCTTGTTTGATTATCATTTTTTCTGTAGTATCATAGTCTGAAGTAAGAATGTTTTGAAGTTTTATTCCCTTTTATAACCAGATTACAAGCTAAGGTGAAGTAGTATGATAGAATTATAAGGAAGAGTTAGAATATCAGTGTGTTATATATGTACAGGTCTGAAATATGTGGAATTTTACTTGCAAAATAAATCTGGGAATAATATGGCCATCTTGTTCTGTAGAAAATTTTGGTATGCACATAAAATATATTTTTTTTTACAAATGTACTGTACAGTGTATAAATGCTATATTTCATTTATTTATATTGTATATTTTGCATTTATTATGTTAAGGATGTCCATGTTATAACTGCTGTATTTTTTAGCCCTAATTTACATTTCATATTTTGCATTTAAATATTTAGAATCTCTAGGAAGTTGCTTGCTAAATAGTAAATTTCAGTGTCAAACTTGTTGATCGCAGTTTCTTAAATGTCATTCTTAACAGTAATGAAAGTGAGAGAATATGTTTAACTGTGCTATATAAATGTTGAGGCATTGCATACCAGAATGTTAAGTGCTTACTATATGTGTGAAAATTTTACTGTAACTATCCTTTTTCATATACAACAATGTGAATTAATACCTTTGAGATGATTCTGAGAACAACTTGTCATGTTTTTGTGTGCAGATCACCTGAAATGTGGGCGTTGTGGATCAGTTTTTCACACACTTACTACCTTTATTAATCACAAGAGTATTGGTTGTCGGCCAAAAAAGCCATCAACTTTTTCATCTAAAGGTAAGTGGTTCTGTGCTTTTTGTGGTGCAGTGATGGAAATTTTGGTATCTCTCTCTCTCTCTTCTTTTTTTAAATTACATTTTTTCATAATTTATGTTATTTAATCCATTGTCTCTTGAATGCTGTATCTTGATTTATTGTTTCTTTATCTGAAAGTCATTGAGTGATTCTTATTGTATACTGTGCATTCTTTCTAAACTTTATTTTTGATTAAAATAACTGTTAGTTTCAGTAATTAATATCTGCATGGGTTCAATAGATTTGAACTATCTCGCGACCACCAAAAATTTAGAAAATAAACATAAATTATGCCTCTTTCATTCTAGAATGAACACAAAAACATAAA
>NW_013666948.1:211076-229982 GCF_000517525.1 Limulus polyphemus
TTTTTATAGGTTTTATACATACATTTGAATAACTAAAGAATCATAAATTACTACATTAATACCATAGAATTCCACTATAATTTATCAAGTTTATTAACTAAGATGTATTTTAGTCCAAAAAAAAATTGGAATTTTGAGCAGACTAAAGACACACCCTACCTTGTTGAAATATTGATTCAAAAGAAAGAAATGGCATCCAAGCCTGTTAAAATGGCTGAGCTTCCAATTGGTTATTCATGTCATATATAAGAGTAAGTGTATATAAGGGAACATTTTCAAAAATGGAAAGAGGTGGGCAGGGTGCCACCGTGTTTGGTTTATTACATGAGCAATATCTTAGCAAACAGAAAAGGTACCTTCTTATTTTATATTCTAGCTTGTCAATAACAGTAATTTGAGTTTCTAATTCGTTCAAAACTATAGACGTAGTTTTTTGAATTCACAAACATCTAGTTTGAACCAGTGCTGCATTCAACATACCACGTGACACACAAAAATCAATGTTTATCTGTGTTTTTTAATATTTGCTTTTAAATTAAGAAATTGAGTAATATATAGTACTAAAATTTGAATTATAATCTACAGTTGGATACCGCACTTATTGACGAAAATTCATGAAATAGTAGTTCAATAAAAGTTTGAATGCGAGTCAACAAACGAGATGACATGGCCTTTCACTCGTGACCCATCTCGAAAGGGTTAATGTTACCACAAGACAGTTTAGATGGTTGAGACAAGAAAGTGTACAAGATAGCTGATGTGTAATTTAGTATAAATGTATTACATTCGCCTAGGATGATACTTTATGTATATACTTACCTGTCACAAAAAAAGAAATGACTATCCATTATACAATCAAAATGTTATTTTTTTTATACATTAGTGTTTATAATATCCTATAATGTAAACTCATAGAATACAACTTTTGTGTGAATTTATTCTATATTACTTGCATTTCAAGTCAATACACTACGCCCAAATAAAAGCATTCTACAAGAGTAGATGTATTATCTAGCTATCTTTGAAACACTCTGAAACTATATGTTTGTTTGCATTATAAATATCTTTAATCAGAACAAATGATCTGCAAGTTTATGTATATTTATTAATATAGCTGTTTTTATTCAAGCAGAGAAATACAACAGTAGCCAGAAACTTAAAGCTGAAGGCTTACCTGAAAGAACAATGGTCCAATCACATACTGTCAAAAAACCTTCAGTTACAGTTTCTTCGATGAAAAAGACTGCAACTGATGCTGCAAAGAGATCTCCTTCTTTGAAAGCTGGCATGAAAGAGTCTTCATCTGTGAATAATGATGTGAAAAGTTCGATCAATAGTGAACGCCAAGTTAGAATCTCTAAGTTAACCCCAAAGATGTTGGCATTACAGCAAGAAAAAATTAAGTCAAAAATGGGTATTTCTTTTCCTCGGAAAATTTCATCAACACCTGTGCTTATGGTTTGTGTTTGAATTAAATTCAATAACATACATGTCTTTTTATAAACTGGCACCAAAAATTTTCATTTGGATTAATAGTCGAACTTTAGATTGACCATTTCATAACCTTGATACCTTAAGTTTTCTTAAGTGATTGCAAAAGGCATAAGAATTTGAGTATAGTCTCCTATACTCTTAATGTTACGACTACCTCAGTTAGTTATAGGTACTAGTAATTTTTTGGGAAGGTAAACTGGTGTTTCATTTCCGTCTTTTCTCTAGATTGTGGATTACTAGTGGAACTTTAGACTGACCATTTCATAACCTTCATACCATTAACTCTGTCCTTCTCCCCCCAAAATCTTGTACCTAGTAAGACAATGTGTTTTGGATCATTATCCTGCTAAAATGCAAAGAAGAAGCTAATTATACATCATTCAATGGTTATTTTGTATTAAAACAAGACAATAAAGACTATAACCCAAGCATTTTTGAAAAGTGGACTTATCTTCTTTGGAGCAACTGGGAGAAGAAAGGTTCATCTTTCGAAAAAATGCTCGGGTTATAGGGATTTTATCATCTTGTGTCAAGACTTCTTGAACCAACGTGTTTTTCTGACATCATCATTGTATTAAAACCATGTATTATACTGATACCTCTTCATATTACCATCAGTTTAGGCAATATCTCTCACTCCTGGAGCAGAAAACATTCCCACACTATTACAGACCCACACATATTCCTATACTGATGTTTACATCTCCAGAGAATTTCAAGTATGCGAGGGCTATGATTTGTAGTGGATTTCAGATTTAGAATACTTACAAACCATAATATAACTTTTAGTGTTAATTAACAATAAGAGGTACCACTAGTAACCATTTGTATTTAACTGTCATTTATTTATTTTTTTTAGGGAATATGCCCCTTGTTTCTTATTTAATAAATCATAACGTGTGTCATTTAGGGGATGAAAACAAAACTAACAGAGAGCAAAAAAATTACCTGACCTTTTATATTGAAAATGTTCTGAGTTTTTAGCATCTGTTGCTCTTACAACTGCAAAGTTTAAATGGATGATTTATTCTCTCATGTAATATTCTACTTTTTTGGTTGCACTTTTCCATGTTAACCAAATAGTTCTGTTGTTTATTCCAACTTCATAGATATTATGTATTTCTTAATTTGAAACTAAGAATGTTTTGGATCAGTTTCATGTTGATATTCTAGGAATGTCACTATCATCCTAATTGGATGTTTTTCTTGAACATCCAATCTCTTTATTTGGACTTTAAGCTCCCAGTTAAATAAAATATTCTATTAAATGTCCTTCAAGCCATTGATTTTATGAACTATGAGCTATTGTTTTGTTTGTTTATGCAAAACAGTTATTTTAATTAATTCTAGATTTGTTTTTAATTATTTTTGTTACTTTTAGTCATATTGAAAATTTCAATGCCTTTGTGTTATTTTGGCACTTTACTGGTCATTTAAAGCAATTAACTTAACTGAAGCTAGTGTTGGTGACTTAAAACAGGAGTGCAAAATAAAAGTATCATTATGAAAAGGTGTCAGTGGTACAGGCCCTCACAATCTGCATTTAATGGTGCTCAATAGTTGATATGTGCAATTATGTTGTGATAAAATTTCAGTAGTGAATACTGTGTAGATTTTTATGATATAACAGAATTAGTCCTTTTTATTATTTTTTGATGTGTGAAATAATTTCAAACTTAGAAGAAAACCTCTGTGAATGCACACACACACATATATATGTATATATGACAGCTAAAAGCTTTTATAGTCTGTATGATAAACATGCTTTTCTTTATGACTGGTAGGAGACAAGGTCACCTGGAGTGCCCCAGAAGAGTTCCAAGCCATTCTGTGGAGAATGTGAAGGTTGTTTACGTCAGGAAGACTGTGGTGAATGTGTCATGTGTTTGGTGAGTGGATTTCTTTCATGTAGACACTGTTGGATCTTTTGCATTTCATGAACAAATACCTTTACTTTTAAAACAACGTATCACATTTCTAATTAACCCTCTCGCTACAGACAGACGATTTTTTAGAGAGTTTCATTCAAAATTTAATTCAACTGTTTTATTATCATTGTATATAAATATACTTGGCATCAAAACATAGTTAACAAATCAATTTTTAATAATATATAAGTTTTAATTTCTTAATTTTATAAAGAAATATTCAAAAAAATCCTCTATCTTTCCTAGAATGAGAATTGTGACATTTGCTCTCTAAGTCTTCCCCCCTTCTCAAGTGCGTTTACTATCCCTCTGAGAAGTATGGAACTTAATGTAAATTACTCATCATTACTTTTAGATGATATTATTATTAAAAGGATAGTATAAAATTAAAGGCAAAGAGTTTGATATTGTATTATATTAAAGGATACCAATTGAAGTTCTTCTGTAATTCCTCCGCAGTACTATTTTATAATTTATTTGATTTTAAGTACAATAAGGCTCATGGATTATTGTATATAAGTGATGTTTTATTTGTACTCATTCAAGAGATATTTGATGACTGCACTATCACAGTACTTTACATATGGTATATGTAGTAAATGTCCATATATATATATATAGTGCGTATAAGTTAGGTAGTGTTATTGGATTTCAACAAAGTTACAACTGTTATTTAAATTTTTTGGTGTTTGTGTACAATTGGTTCTTTTCTTTTTAGGATAAGAAGAAATTTGGTGGTCCAGGTAGGATGAAGAAGAAGTGTTTGCTAAAATTGTGTGCAGAATTGACAGTAGGTGTTTTTTAAAGGATTTATGTCACAACTTGTAACTTTTCACAATAATTGTTAAAGTAATTCTTTGTGTGAGTTGAATAAGTGAATTAGAAACTTATGAACACCTTTTATGTCAGGCTTTTGTTTTTGGAAATGAACTAAAATAAAAAGGTCAAGCTTCTTTTGTTTCATTCTTTGATAACCAAATTGTAATACATGATAAACGTGCAAACAAGTTTGGACAAATAATTTATAATATGGTGAAAAATGGTTTGATCAAATTAACTGGGCAAATATTCTTTGAAACATGGAGGGTACCTAAGTTATCTCAGGCAAGCCGTGGAAGAGATTAAGGTATGAAACTTAAGTAATTTATTGCAGAGATAAAAAGTAAACTACTATACACTTCACTACTCTGGCTCCCAAAAGTGTTAACTACAATTGGCTGAAGTTCTGCTTTTTATAGCTACAAAGAATTTCTAGTACAACACAGTTACAGTTCTAAACCTGTATATCCTATTGTAACAACATAAAATAATTTAAATTCTAAATAATTATGTAAAATGCATAACACTACATTTGTTTTGTTTAAGCTTTGACGTAGTACAAAAATGCTAATCAGTATTAGTTTTAACTAAGAGTGCTCAAAATCTTTGTGTTGGTGAATGTAAATAGTAATATATATATATTTTCTAAAGATTATTTAATGAGCTGAAGAAAGATTTTGGTTTCATAGTTTCACTGACTTGTTTAGCAAAAGGAAATTTTAATTTTTGCTCACCCTCGAGTAAAAAGGTATTTTCAGTATACAAAGCCTTACCTGCAGTAAGTAAACACTAAAGATAAGGAGTGCAACTTCTATAGTTTCAATTACAACTGAACAAACATTCATTATAGACAAGTGTAACATTAAGCTGTGTAGTGAGCAATATCAGTGAGATTCTAGGAAATATCTAGTTATAAACTGTCTTCAACTGAATTATAAATAATATGAAATATTTTGAAGTTTGGGCATTTGCCAATAGATGTTTTGTATAACATGAATGTATCATTTCTTAAATAAATTAGGATTTATTAACCATATTTAATTCCTAAGCCACCAGATGAGTTTGTTTTTTTAAAACTGCTTTCAAACAAACTTTAAATTGAATTGTGCACATATTTTGAAATTTTAATTTTACATATTCGTTTTTTTTATACTGAATAATAACCAACCAAAGTAGTTAAATGACAGCACCTTTTTACTACTGCAATCAAGTTCTAAAATTGAAATAGAAGAGTACCAATTCATTAGAAACATGTATCAGGGGATGGGGATTCGAACCCACAACCCTCAGATTGCGAGTTGAGCGTCCTAACTACCTGGCCATGCCGGGCCAATTATTAAGTGATTAGAATGTGTAAAAACCTAAATATTCAACAAGTTACTAACTGTAATAAAAATAAACATTATTAATGCCATATGTTACTTGAATGTGATACACTTAGCATTGTTACAGATTGGACATAAAAGTTTACTATCAAGTTGTATTTTTTTACAGATTAATCGTGTGTATCAGGTAGAAAAAGTACTTGGAAAGAGGTTCCACAATGGACAGCTCGAGTATTTGTTAAAATGGAAAGGGTACCCAAAGTAAGTAATGTAAGGGCTACCAAGTGGAATACCAAGTAATTCAGCAGAGTTTTATACAACTATTTAGAATTATAAGTTTATTTATAACTTCTGTTCAGCAAAGCCATGTAAAGTTATAAAAGTTCCATCACAAGAGGTAATGGGGAAAGTCATCTTGAATTGGTTATTAAGCTGTTCTCGTATACTCAAATAGGTGTTGTAACCACGTGAATATGTATTTCAGGTTTTTAGGCTTAGATTAATAAAACTTATTTAATTTGTTTATTTCTGAAATTAAACTTAATTTTGTAAAACTATGAGCAATAGATATTATTTCTGGTGGTATGTTTGTGTTTGGAACAGTGTAAAAAATTGTTAAAGGTAGCTTAGAATTGCACACCTTAATTTTAGAGAAAAAAATCATTGGTTTGATTATCCTCTCTGTGTAAACCAAACTTGAAGCTTTCAGATAGACAGAAAAAGTGGAAATATATAAACTTTTTTTTTGGTGAAGTAAACAAAGTCATTACTTTAGACACTAAGGTTGATAATTTTTGTAGTTAATTCTACATGTCTTTCTTAACACAAACTTTTTTTAAGGTATGTCGAAATAGCAAATCAGTTTATACTCATTAACTGAGAACGTGATTAGGGAAAGTTCCCAGAATGGAAAACAAAGAATTCTAATACATAACTAAGGAACAAGAAACATACCTTGGAAATGTCTTGTTTCTTTTCACAGTCTTTTCATTCTTAATATCTTTTCCGTGTTATATTATATCTGTTTAAAAGCTACAGGAATATTCTTCTATGAGAAGACATTGGGAAAGGATATTTAGGGTTAGTGAGTATGGTAAGCTTTGAGAGCAAACTATTCAGTTGACCCAAGATTTTTTTATTTGCATGTATTAGTAAAGCTAATGTTACTCAAATAACACATACAAGAACTCCTTAGTTATTGAAAATAAGTGATAATTATTAAAAAGAAGTTGAACTTGGCCAAAAAAATATAGTTGGAAAACTATTGCCTATATCAGTGTAGGCCTAGGATATGAGCACTAGTTGTGTTTCTAGTTAATGCATTTACTGTTCCTCAGTGTTTTATGCTATACTTGTGGCTACATAACTGCTTGAATAGATTAAAAGATAGATAACAGATATGAAAATAAAACAGTTCAGAATTCACTGGATATATAAAATGGAATTCTGATCAGTAATATAAAAAAATCCAGTTTTCTTTCCATCATATTTTTGTTTTAGTAGTTATGTTTATTTTATGTAAGAGCTTGTATGAATAGAAGATAAAATTAGTATGTTGTTATCAGAACAATACAGGCAACAATTATAGTTATATTGAGAAAAAATTTTGATTACATTTACATTATTTTAGACACATAAAAAAAATAGAAACTAGACAAAAGAAAGTATTTTTAATAGCAACATTTCACAACAAAATTTCTGAAAGTCACTACTAAAATATTATACAAATACTAAACCAAGTTATATAATAATTTTCAAACACAAACTAGATATGTAGAAAGTGTGTACCAAATTTCATGCGTTTAGGTTAAGTATTTTAAGTGTGAGAATAAAACAAAATGGGGGACACCATATCACCCTGCCACACCAGGAACAATTAATTTGTAATGAGTTAGATAAATTGAATAATCTAAAATTAATAAAAATGTTTGTGTATTTTACTATAAACTACTTTTTACAAAATTCATATCTAATAATATCAAAAATAGTACTGTTAATATATATTCTAATACTAGCCAGAGTATTTAACATTGTGAATGAACTATGAGGTTTTGATTCATCTAAGATTTTGTTACATGGAAAAATGCACCATTCTGAGGGTAAGATGTAAGGTAAGAAAATAAATTATGAACCTCAATTAAGGTGGATATGAACTGTTGTTCTGCAATAAGTTTAAGAAACATTAAGCAGGGTTTACACGGGTCCTTGAAATCCTGGAAAGTCATGGAAAATGAGCTATGACAATTTCATTATTGAAAATCATGGGAAAATGGCTATTTTTAAGACATGTGCTGGAAATTTCAGTTTCATTAAAAAAAAACGTTCTTCATAAAGTAGTCACTTTATTTTAACAAATCACAAGAACAAAAGAAAATTACCTCATTGGGACTTAAACTGTTACAATTTCCACTGGCGGGTACATTTGATGGACAGAAACATCTGGATAATTAAATATTAATCCTGAATGGCAGGATTCTAGAGCCCTGGAAATTTGAGAACAAGTCTTGGAATTTCCTTTTTTAAAGTCTGTGTGAACCCTGATTATTGTGGGAAAATCTGTTTTCAGTCATTAAAATACTATTAACATTTATATTATTTCATGCTTTTGTACTTATGTTAAACTTGGGAAAGCTGTTGATATCCACTGGAACTTCACAATTTTGGTTAATTGCAAAATGTACTGGTTATCTTTTAAATCATTAATATCTGTAAAAATGTTGCTTAGTTCTGAAAACTGCTGGGAACCAGAAGAGAATATCCTCAGTAAGAACTTGATTGAAGAATTTGAGAATCAGAAGAAATGTGAAGGCAAAGGAAAGATTGTAGATGGAAAAACAAGAGAGAGGACTTCCCTAGAACCTGCTAGTAAAATGACAAAAACTCCTCTTAAGAATTTCAAAGATAAGGTTGAGTCTCCTGTCCATCTTTCCAAAAGCATCAAAATATCCAACAAAAAAGACAAGGAGGAAATAGCTTCTAATGTATCTGTTAGCAGTGTTACCAAGACAGCAACAAAACGCCCGAGGGAGAAGTCATCATCTCCTGAACCTGTTGTTAAAATAATCAAACTAGAAGTGGAGGTTAGTTAACTTATTACAGATCTGTTGAGTCGTTCTATTAGAATTCATCTATTTGATTATTAAGTGAATTAAAACTTTGTTTTGTGTTTAATTTTTCTTGTATAAAACTTAATTTTAATCAGTTTTAAAATGTCAATAAGTTTTGGATTCCACTGAAGCACGTCACTTGAGCTTTATTATACTGTCTTTTTCTAGGAATCTTCAAAAGAAATTGAAGAGAATGGAGAAGTCCAGGAACCAGCCAATCAAAGCTGTACTACTCTTGAAGAAATCCAACCTCCTAAACCTCAAACTACTCAGGAAAACATTGATGTTGAACAAGAAATCAGGGAACTAATAAGAAAAAAATCTGCATGGAAAAAGTTTAAAGCTTCAAAAAACACTGATTTGGAAGTCGACCAAGAAGTAGGAGAGCCATCCAAAACACAAGATTCAGATCAAAATCCTAAAGCTGTTATGTCTGATGATACCATGATAGAAAATGAAAATAAAGATAGCAAACAAGAAATAATGGTAAAAAAGAACACTTTTTACAAGCAAATTGGCTTGCAGCAGTTGGAGAAAAAACCAGGTAGAGGTCGTCCCAAAGGAAGCAGAAAAGTTGGGAGGCCCAGAAAAAGTGATACAGAAAAATTTCAAGGAGGACGAATTACAAAAATGAAACAAAAACTATCAATAATGAAAAAACGGAAATCTTTTCATGGATTGAAACCATTGCTTAATTCAACTTCCATATCTAAAGCAAATAATTCATCATTGGGTGGGGACAGTAATGAAAGTTTCAGATTCAAAGAGCTTGATAAAAATGGAAACACAGTAACAAGTACAAAAGAAGAAAGCATCACTGATACAGAACAGCTGATTTCTTCAGAAAGTGAGGGTCGAAGTAGACGTTCCACTAGTCTTGCTGCAAGAAATTTTATCAAATCTGTGTGTCGCAGGATTCAAAACACAAAAAAACTGGAAAGAATTTGGGCTGATAATGAAAATAAACTTCTTCATAGACGGTTTTTAGAAGATTCATCAGGCAGTGAATGGGAGGATGAAGATGAAGATTATGAGGTTATCTCAAATGATTCTCAACATAAATCTGATGAAGACAGTAATTTACAAAAGAAAGAACCAATGGTGAATAGTTTGCAGTTACTGGAAAACTTTCATAGAAAACCATTTTCTTTTCTTTTACCTGAGAGCTACAGATCTGGTTTGTTTGGTCACAGTGGAAGATATCGTGGAATGAGAAATTTCCCAAGCAAACTAGACCGCCTACGGATGTTTTACAACATACAAAACCTTCCTGATTCTCTGAAAAAGAAACCTGGAAGAAAACCTAAATCCTTTTTCCAAAATCAACCTCGTAGCTTTTTTCATGGGATAACAGTTCGTGGAAGAGGTAGACCAAGAATTAGAACTAGTTTTTTGGGTAGAATTTCTCACTGTGGTGTAGGTGACTTTAGAACAAGTGTTGGTCTATCTCAAAGAGGGTTATGGACCAGTAGAGGTAGACGTGGAAGAGTTAGAGGATTAAAACGTGGAGTAGGAATTTGGCGTAGTGGTATGGTAGGGATAGGAGAGTCAGAAAAAACACTAGATGAGACACCAAATGCAGAGGGTAATACTAGGTTAGTAACACAGTCTTCTGGACCTGTGATGATATCTGTTGTTCAGGGCTTAGCTCAAGGCCAAAGGAGAGGCAGAGGAAGACTGGGACTGCAAGGTGGTATTAGACGACAGCATGTCATCATTGGACCTCACAAAAGAAGAGGACGACCACCAAAAACAGAGTCAATCATGCGTGTGGTTCAACCCACTACTATGGATGAAAATCAGGCAGTTGATTTTACTGAGGGATTGTCAGAAAATACCCAAGAACGTTTAGGAACACCAGCATCATTGTTAAAGAGAAAACGAGGAAGACCTCGTAAATATCCACAGTATATTTCAAAAGATTACAAGTTCTTTGGTGATGCTGCTCAGTTTGCTCCAGGTCAGAAAAGTGATTCGGAAGAGTTAATCCAACAACCTGTTATAAAAAGAAAACGAGGAAGGCCACCAAAATATCCATCTTTGATCCAGCGAAGTATTTGGACATCAAGAATGGGCTTGCCACCAGAAGAAGAAGGGGCTACTAATTGGCATGGAAGAAGACAAAATAGGATATTTGTGGTAATGCCTGATTCTAGCATTGTGGAGGTTAGAGGAACAGACACCGTCAAAGCTGCAGACATAGCTGCCAGTAAATTGGAAGCAATAAAAAGAGGAGATCTTGGACAGGTAAGGTTTGTTTTTATATTGATAACAGCTAGCTTTACAAGTAAATTTTTATCATCAGTATACTTTCACAACTTACTGTCAGCACACTAAATAGATCATAAGGCTGATATAGAGCATTCAAAAGTTGTTGAAAGAAAATCTTGTAGTAGATGTTATTTGATGCATCTAGTAGCTATAAGTGATCTTGTAATAGATTATTGTGATGTAGAAGGTAGTGTTTATTAATAAATTTCATCAAATAAAGTTTTGTTGCTGCTTTTCAAAGTAAATGAACAGAGAGTGATTATTTTCAACAATGTGTGTGGGTGTAAATGAATGTACTGCCAAGAAAAGGCCAGGAAAAACATGCATAGTTACTATTTGTTGTTACAAGATGCTAAATGAAATACTAGCAGTCTGATATTTTTAATAATTAATTATCAATGCTTTATATTAATTCATAGTCCTGCCACAGTGTTTATAGTTTCTCATCTAATTTTGTTTTATCTGTTACAAGTGTATGTTTTCTGAAAGTTTGTTTTGTGAAGTAGTTTGATTAAGAGGAATTAATTTTAATGGGATAGATGAGTGCATAGGGATAAGTCTTCAAAGTTAGTATTTAAAAAGATTTATATTTCCCAGTGAGAAAAGATTAAGGTTTCTAAAGTGTGGAGTTTGAAAATAAATAATTTTGTTTATTAAAGTCTGTTTTCCTTAAATGCAACATTTAAAGAGTGTTATGTAATCTAAAAAGGTTATATTTTTTCCAATCAATAAGCTAGATTTGTAGTGTGATTATCAGTGTACCAGGTAAAATAATGTTTCTGTAGTAATTAAAATTAGGATATGTAATTAATTATTAGGCAAGAATTTGGGTTTCAGGATATCTTTAAAAATATTTGTCACTTTAGGCCTAACTACTAGACATAAAAAAAGCATTTCCTTCTGGTTATTAAATTAATTGTTGTTCATCCATAACGTAAGAAAGAGATTAAGATGTGCGTGTTTAAACCATCACCAGATTGTTATGAAGATGTTATAATGGTCTACTCTAGACATTATGCAAAAATATCACTTGTAACCAACTGTATAATTTTTCTTACTACCTAAAATATTTTTTTTTACTATTAATGTTATTTTATTCCTCCTTTGTTTAATTTTTATTACATTTTTGAAAGTTGGGTATCTTTAGAAGTTTATTGATATGTGTATGTACATCTATACAGATATATATATATATCTTCTGTAAAATGTGTTTTTCAGGGTATCAAAGGGCCATACAAGACACGACCAAAACTAGAAGAATGTACACTTGATACAGTAGATCATACATCAACATTAAAACTTCCAAACACCATTCAGTTAGTAGAAAGTGAACTACCTTTGGAAGAGGCTGACAATGCAGAGAGACTGGTGGGAATGTTCTTATTTCGTCAAGTATATTCACCTAATGAGACAACTCTGAGATGCCTTTTCTGCAGAGATAAATACTCTTTTCGCTTCCAAGTAGATCTGGAGAAGCACTATCACTGCATTCATGAGCTTGCTGTGCATAATACTAAAGCAGACTTTAGTGAGGATATTGTGTTTGTCTGTGTTCCTTCTGATGTAACAGAGGAAACCACTCTGAACTCTGCCTGTAGGTTCTGTGAAATCACCTTGAAGACGCTAAATGAGGTGCGAGAACACTACCCTATTGCCCATGATAAAGCAGTTCGCCTTGTTCCAGAGTCTGCAGTGATAAACCTCGGAGAGTCATTCTACTGCAGCATATGCAGCCAGCCTTCTGTAGACTTTATTGATCACCATGACCACATGAAAAGTGTCCATCATATGCAAACTTATGTTTGTCGTTTTTGTAATTATTGTACTTCTCGACCTAATCGTTTGCGGAGTCACTTTAAGCAGCGCCACTTTGTTGATGATATTCTTGTATTCTGTTGCATCTCCCTGGTTCAATGCTGAAATGCTCACACAAGGCAGTATGCACAGCTTTGAAGTCTGAAATAATTCGGTTGTCCAAAGGACAACCTCAGTCACTAAATTTTGTAACATTTGGTTGTCCAACAAAATTTCTGATTGTCTTAGAGGACCATAAAATTTTTTCACTGACTTAGCAGAATGCTAGTGGGCAAGGCTGAATCAAAACTGTTATGTTCAACTACAATAAACTTGTATTTCAAATATATCTAATTTTACCATCATATACAACCAAAATGCCTATGAACTTGTGTTCCAATGTCACAAGCACACTTTCTGAGCAATAAACAACATAGTATCCATCAATAATATCTGCCTGGTGGATTGCTTTTCATATTAAACATTACTATTTTATAGGTAACTATTAACATCTACATTCCTGTAAAATATGACAGAAAAAACTCATTTTGAATGTTTTAAGTTACCATTATTACTTTTTATAGCATCTTTTGTTTAACGCATTGTTTGTTCTTTTTTGTTATAAACACTAGCACCAAAATTTGAGCTTAATTACCTGTTTGTACAGCATGTGACAAAAGCATATGGCGGTTCAATCTCTCCTTTCCTAGGGCATAAACTTGACAAACAGGACACTGCAGGTGAGGACTCGGAACATCTTGAAAGTGATAATTCTCATGTTATTTTGATGTTTATATTGAATGACTCTGCTGGTTTAGTTCAGCTTCCGAAATACACACACATTCCCGAATCACTCACTGCACACCACAAGTCCAGACTGGCACAGAAACTTCCATAAATGCACTGCTTCTAGCTGCACACACTGTACTACAAAGTTTGATTTGCAGCTTGCCTTCCAGGGTACCTGCAATGGGTACCATGAAAGAAGTCCTCACATTAATAACATCCCTATTCAAAATGCAGAGTTTCATGTGTTATAATTCAACCAATTGCAATTGATGATTGCTCTGCTTCTTACTGTGTGATAAGTTTTATTGGGTGGAAGTTGACAGTTCCATTGGAGAGTTGATAAGAATAGCAATGTCTTTCAGTTGAAATACACTGATATGGCTGCTGAGAAGAAATGTCTCTAGTACTGAGATAAAACAAATACATGGACTTTTTTTGAGTGCACAGAAAGTTAAGTTTATTTTGGCACAAAATAATTGCTACTGTAGCATATGTGTTCATTCTACAATAACAATTAATGAAAGCCTTGCGTTAATCCCTCTTCTATAAGAATTGTATGATAGGAATGGATGCAACAGTTTTTTTACAGGATTTTTCAGATGTAAACAAAAACCTCCTTCATTGCTTACAGTAGGCGTAATGTACCCATATTAGTATATTGTTTACAGTAGTAGGGAAGTAAATTCTCCGAATACTTGGTAGACAACATTCAGCAAGTTATTGTGTCATTTTCATTGTAGAATTTTTAAGGGATTCCGGTTGTTATCCCGCTACCGTATTACACCATTTTACCTGAGGTGACTTGTTTATGGTAATCATTGAAACTGTCAAAACAATATTCATAGAACATTTATATCTATGTTTTTTTTTTTGTTGTTGTTTTTTTCACGGAATTTTGATGAGCACTTTACAGTGTTTTTGGGGTGTAGGCGTGAGGGAATACACAATTTTGTGTCCGTGATGTTGTGGTGAAATTGTTAAAAGTCACTGCAAATATAAACTAATGAATCGCTCTGTTTATGTTCTCATCTTATATTGTCGCTGTGTGACCGTCTCAGCAAACACTGTTAAAATTCAGAATAGGTTTAGAAGGAAACCATTTTATTTATGGAAGGAGAACCAAAATCTGGTTAATGATTGTCATCCAGACAACTATTCAAAATGCCTTAAATTTGTTCACTGTAAGCAATAGGTTGATACTCAGTAATTGATTTATCTACCGTAGTAATGATGAATTGGAATTGCAAAGTATTAAAAATGAAAACACTGGTGAGTGTTTGCATTAGTTACTAAAATTTAAATAAGCATTGATGTACCAAAAGTATTTTTGTCTTCAGATAATTCTAGTTTCTGATTAAATAATTTACTCTTTAATCTCCTGTAAATTATGAAAAAAGCTTTGTGCTCTTTGAAATTAATTACTAGTGCATAAATTTCTTTATCTTTGTCACATTAATCATGCAAAGTATTAACATACACACTAATTTATATACATAAGCAGTCTTTAGTGCTTAGTTACACAAGAACAGTCAATGTTAAAGAAGGGAACGTGAATTTATTGATGCATTCAGAGACATTCCATTTGATTAAATATGCTCATTATAATTCTGGTGTTCATATTTCAACATGTATGTGAATTGGTTGTCATGTCTGGTTGCACTGTTGTGCATGTCAAAGTTAGAAAATGAAGAATTTAAATACTACACATCACCAATACCCTTAAAGTATTGGTAGATGAATAATTCAGGTCAACTGAATATTAACATTTAGTGTTAAGGAAAGTTGCAAACAATGCTACATGTTGTCTCTCACAAAAGTAAAGACATATCAGTTTAACTCCTCCTTTAAACTTTTTAAAAACAGCATTTATTACCTCAGTGGGTGATGTGTCTGTGACATGACATGTTCACATAAAAAGAAACATTTATACTATCTGTGTTTTGATAAATTAAGATATCTATTTCATCTAGTAATCTTTTGTACATAACGTTATTTTCAGAGATCGTGTTTAACATCGTAATGCAACTGTGAAATATTTTACATAATATACACAAAATGTATAATCAAAGTCTAAATAATTTCTATACTTATTAGTCACATTTATATCAGTGTTACCAGATTTATAACTTTTTCACTTCGTTATGGCAGTTTGTTTCTTGTTTGGCAAGTGGTGCCTGCAGGTCAAACTGATTACTGGTCTTTAAAAAGACTTCTAAAGCTGAAAAGTGCATTTGTTGTTCTTATTTTCATATAAAATGAAGGTTTTAAACTTCTTTTGATGATGGAGTTGCATTAATTATTTATATTTTCTTAAATGTTATTGTTTTAAAGTGTTTTTTATGCATATTCAACAGTTTATGGTGCATAATTTGAAATTCTGGGCTGCATAATGTTTATTTTTTTTGTCACAAAATGAAGATCCCTAAATTTTCACAAATGTTATTTAAGCACTGTATGTTGATTTTTGTAAGACTTTAGATTGTAATATGTATCTTTTTCTATTCTTAAAATCACAGGAAAACTTTTTATCATATCTCTTATGAACCTTTTATTAGGCCCTGAGACATGGTCATGCGCAAAATGTCTTCAACCTTGTGGTGATGTCCGAGAACTTACCAGCCACATTGCAGAGTGTCCTTCCCTTCACACTGAAACAACTACTTGGAGTACTGAAACTAATGCCTTTGGAATAGTTGGAAAAGGAAACGTATTCTATAAGTGTAATCACTGCTCCCTCACTTTCTCTACTGAAGATGAAGTTAAGGTAAATGATCATTGGTGATAATAACATTCTTGAGATTGAATTAATAAATGTATTCTGTAAATTTTATCTATTGTATTTTCTTACAGTAGAGAACCTTAGAGTTTGAACTTGTTTGGAAAAAGATTATACTTTAGAAATATAAGCATTGCTCTTTCAGTGAGTTGATATAGGCATGAAAATACTGATTGTAATTTGTTTGAACACATTTAACTATTGGGAGTGATTAGAGACAAATATTATTCAGTTTTTTATTTGTTTAGTAAATGCAGGTCGTTTTTGAAATATTAATTTAATATCTGTAATAGCAGCATATCTGCTGATCTCTGAAAATTCTTTTGTTGTTTTGGGTATGTAAACAATTGGTTGGTAAGTAGGACTTTTACGTGTAAAAATTTCGTGTAGTGAAACATTTCTGATAATTCGTAGGATTTTCATATGCGCCTAAGAGATAGTAAAGAAAGTAAAATACAGTTTTAACAGTTCTTTAAAAGCTTAAAAGGGAATGAACTATTAATAATGACTTATCAGAATTAAGTTTACTATTTTTACCTTCCTTCCTCTCATTTCAAATTTTCATTCTCAGTAGTTATTGATATGCATATACCTGTAGGTTGAAATAGTAATTATAGTTTTAGCTAAACTAAATTTTAATTCATATTCACTGCAACAAACAACTTAAATCATATAAAAATATTTAATAACCTGAATAAAAGTGTAATTCAATTTGATTTTAAAAACTTAATAAATTTAGATACAGTAGAACCTTGACATTTAGGGCACCCTTCTGACTACATCCAAATGCCCTGTATAGTAAGGTGTTCTTAATTTCAAAATTGAACCACACAAAGCTGGATTCCATATTGACCGCACTAAGTTTCTGAATTTAAGGCCCCTAATTTTGTTTGGTTGTATGCAAGACATGGGTTTTCGTGAGTTGCACATTGCCATGACATGGAGCGCTGTCAACAAGAGGTCTCGGGGGGTGTGCCCTTTTTTCTTCATTATTGGTCACAAAGTTTCAAAGTACTTGTCTTCAGAGTTTGAACTGCTAAACGTTTCACATTTATTTTCTGTTTATTTTACTGTCAATGACATGTAAAAATCTGCTGAAAATAAAGAAACAAATCATAATTTGTGTCATTAGCCTGTTTACGTGACACCATAATATGATACTCTTGAGAGCAACAAAGCACGCACACAGAAAAAAGTCGACTTGAACCCTGCTCCAAGAACAAGATGTGGAATTTATCAGCTTATGTATCCCACAGAGTTTACAATGGGAATTCCTCAGAGTAATAAGATTGCACTTTGAATTTGTGAAAATGTTTATTACAGTATATGATTCAAAGCCGATCCAATAAACATTGTAAGTGTTTGAATATTAGTTATTCTGCTGGTGGGATGTTTGGAATTTAGTGGTATACCCTACAGGCATACAAAGATAACTGCCCACTTTATCGAGTGTCTGTTTAGAGAATGAGACTAAAGACACTGCTCTTAGTCTGGAATATCAAGGTGCCCATTATTGCAAGATTTATTTTGGTTACAAATAGTAGAAAAAAGAGACTGAAAAGGTCTGCCCTTAATGGTGCAGGGCCAATTAATTGAGGTTCTGCTGTGCTTAGTTTTTATTGAAAAGAATGTTAACCCCTTATTTACCGGGGCCATTTTGGCTTATCATGAGGGCAAAATCACATTTGTGAATTGAAAAAATTATAGAGAACTTATCTTTTATTGGATTTCAGATTTTATTTTTGTAAATAGTAGCATAACATTCAATTATTTGTACTAAATTGTATTGTTTAATGAAGTTTGAAGAGAAGTTTAATGAAACAAGATACCAAAATATGTTTCAAACTATAAATAAGCTCCCTCTAAGAAAAAAATTTTTTTCAATATTTAACAAAAAAATTTCCTTGCCATTTAGTGCTGGTCCTGCCATCTATGATTGGTATCTAAACCTTTTTCTAGTCTGTTTCCTTTATAAAACAGCATCTGGGTGTGTTAAACCCCAGTTGTAAAGCTTTTAGCCAATCCTAGTCAAAGGTGTCAATTTCAGTACCATGTTATTCCAATTGCTGTATTTCACATTTGACAAATCATAGGATGATAAGCAAAGCACGTGACAAAACTTTATTCTCTGGATTTTACAATATGAACATGAAGGGTGGTGCTTATTATAGTAACTGTCATTTTATATAGAGGTTGTATTTAGTATTGGTCAATAGTACTTTTTATAAGCCTTAAAAAAAAATGTACTTCTGGAAAAAATTGCATGGGATGTACGTGAGTTTATTATTTTTCTATAATAGCTTAAGCCATGCTGTATCGTATATCTATTTATATTACTCATTATATTGAAAAACTAACTCAAAATAGATATATATATTTTTAGGAAAGAAGTTGATCCACGAATGTTAGGGTTAAAATCTGTCGAGTGGCGAGTGCATGTTCTTTATATGAACTAGGCTTAGCACTTTGAACTGAAAGAGTTTGTGATTTTTTATATTCTTTTGCATTTAAATTAGTAGTTTTAAATTCAATAGTTTAGCATAAATTTTATATTTAGTTCATAATAAAAAATATGATTCAGTATTTAGAATGATAAACTTGTG